>NC_091456.1:128412101-128712101 GCF_027789765.1 Dendropsophus ebraccatus
GTTAATGAGTATGGCTATTTGCTAAAGAAATAAAAGGGGGCAAGAGCCTGTGAAAATGAAATGAAAGGAAAGAAATCAAACCCGTAAAAGCAAGTTCCAGTGCCAGGATGACAAAACTGCTATAATCACAAAACAATATGTTAACCTTACGCCACTGCTATGTCTGAGAACAATAAGATGGAAGTAATCGGAGCAGACAGAAGCCTTACAGTCATAATGTACAGTATTCTGAATGCTCATAATGCTGCATTGACAAGCTTCAAGTCATTCTGCAGAAACAAAATGTGCAATTGATGCAGTGATCATTAAAGTGAATGGAAAAACAAACAAACAAAAAAAAAAAAAAACAGACAATCTGGGTAATAATTCCACACACCAGTAAAACAAGGTCACGATGACCTTACGTGTTACCGATTAAAATCAACATCACTATATACAGTATTCCAGGACACAGCTGACAGTGCGGCTCTAGTAAGTAAGCTGCTGGACGCGCTCCCTGTTTAAGGCTTCTGCTCAATGGAGCAGAGACAGTGACATACTGTAGTAAAGTACGGTAATGTTGCAACTTAACTGTTATTGCATCCCTGACCTATTAGACTGAGCCGCAAAATGTGCCGACAGTTATAAATAAACTATTACACAAGACAAATGGATTCATGAATTAGTAAATAGCTATTCTCTTCCGTCCATCTGTCGCTCCTCCCTTTGCCAGTACTCCCGCCTTCTACAACTGTGACTTTTGCACTGTGTCAGATGTTGGCCGCCGAGTACAATTCTGTGTACCAAGTATCTGCAGAAAAATCCTTGTCTAGAGATTCTATGTAGTAGTTTTTATTGAAGTGAAATGACCTCTTTAATTAACATTGGTAGTATAGTCATTAAAGTGGTTCTGTCAAGACGCCCATCCTTTCCTAATTGCCTGCTTATGGCATATGGATATTACAATGGAAGATCCCCTGTGCAGAACCAACATCTACTCAGACTGGAGAGCATCTAATAATGATCATGTAATGTAATACTATATTTCCCCAGCAGAGGTCTCAGATCAGCTGCAGCTTCCCCCACTTGTTACCTAAAGTTTAACTGGCTTTTTTTTTAATCAGTCATTCAATAACCTATTTACAACACCTGTATTAGAAAACTGTAGCTTAACAGCAACCCCCTACTGCACACACACACACATATACACACACACACAGCATCCTAAGTAGCTATTACAATTCTACATCTGTCCCATAGTAGCTGCGTACAGGCACAGCATAGCTGCGTTGTAGTTTCATTATCAGCAGTTCACTGCTTAGATCATGGCTGCTTTTGCAAGGTAATGGCTTCCTTGCTGCTTCTGCCGCTGTTTGTTTTCTTTCTGCTTACAAACCTATCAACATCTCCTTCTCCCACATGCCATCTACAGTACTGTACTGAAATTATTCCCCTAACCTGCGCACTTTCAAGGACATGTCACAGAGGCAGAGGGTTTGTGTGCAATTGTTGTCCTCTTATTGTCTAGAGAAGCAAGGGAAAGGTTTAAGAGGGAGGAAAGAGAAAGGAAGTCCAGGTGTGAATACTGCTGACAAACAGCCTTGAACAGGAGAAAAAAAAATAGTTTCTATATTACAGACCTGTACAACACATACATGAAGCTTTAGGCCATGCTACCATGTTTCCCTTTCCCTGAAAATAAGACAGTGCCTTATATTAACTTTTGCTTAAAAACAGGCGCTGTCTTATTTGCGGGGTATGTCTTCTTTTTCTCCCCCCCAGCCTGGGAGAGAGAAATAAAACACCCCCCCCCCCCCCCAAAATACTCACAGCCTTGCTAAAGCAGGAGCGTATCAACAGCGGGGACAAGAGGGCATCAGCAGCGGGACGTGACGTGCACCAAGTATGCGGTGCACCGGCTGTAAATCAATAGGGGGGATTAGATGAGTCCTAGGTGGCGCCTTTCAAGGGGTGCCCTAGTTTGAAATACGGGGGGTGCTTTTTCAGGGGGGGGGCTGTCTTACTTTAGGCTAGTTGGTATGGTACTTTTAGGATGGAGTCTTACTTTCAGGGAAACACTGTATATATGAAAAGGGCAACATGGTGGCTCAATAGTTAGCGCTGCTGCCTTGCTGCGCTGGGATCCTGGGTTGAATTATACAAAATTAACATCACATAAATGTTTACTGTGAAACGTTAATTGTAAACATTTTATTATTTTTTTTTTATTTTGCAATCTGGAGTCAAAGTTTACTATGGTTACTGCAGTAAATATTACAATCCAGCAATTTATATGCAGCCTCCGAGCCTCTTAAAGCGTAACTGTCATTTCAGGGCCATTATTTTTTTTTAAACATTAAATAATATCAACAGTACAAGCGATTTTAAGAAACTCTAATAGGTTTTATAAACCAAAAGAGTTTCCTTCTAGACTGAAAAAGCAATCTCCCAGCCTCCCCCCTCACTTCAGAAGAAGCAGGATTTCTGTGTCCATTATGTGGCTATGGAGAGGGGAGGGGCTGTTAGGAGTGACTGAGCACGGAGCAGACCTGCAAAGCACAACACCCTGCAATTTTCTCTCAGTAAGTTCCTAGATAAGCACTGACCTTTTTGACACCAGAATCCTGAGTTTTAGGTGCCCAGAGAGTCTACAAACAGCTGACCTTCATGTCACCTCTTCCTGCTCCCTCATCTCCCTCAGCCCCTCCCCCCTTCATAGGCTTACAATGGAGAGAGCAGAGCCCGTCTTCACTGGCTTCTCTGTAATGAAGACGTGTTTGCCGGATAATGCACAGATAAGAAGTCAGGGAGGGAGGGGGGGGGAGGCTGGGAGATTGCTTCTTGAGTACAGAAGGAGGCTTTTTTGGCTTATAAAACCTATTACAGAGTTTCTTAAAATCGCTTATACTACTGATTTCTGCAATTAAAAAAAAAAAAAAAAAAAAAGACAGTTACGCTTTAATCTGCCTTTCCTGCAAACACAATATTCCAGTAAAACAATCAACGCTAACTAATTACATGCAAGAATTAACATCAGAGACAGGTTGTATAAAGAGTCGTACACAGAGAACTAGGTTTTCAAAAAGTTTTCAAAAAGTATAATGTCTGGAATATTCACAGAATCAGGTCTATAAATCACACATCTATAATGGCAAAATTGATAACTGCCCCATAAAGCACAATATAGCTGAATTAATTTTAAATTTAAAAGGCACTCAGGATGGGGGGGGGTTACCTTTACTCAACCTCTGCCTATTTCTTGCTAATGGCACTCCCAACTGCCCAGCACTTCCTGCCTTTCTTTAAACTTGTAGGAAATGCTCAGCCAGTCGCTGGCCACGGTAGTGACCAGCCTCAGCATGTCACTGGCTAAGTGGGTGATTCCTACAAGTTGAGAGGAGAGTAAAAAGTTTTCTGCAGCAAGAAATTCCACTGGCTGAGGGATAAGTAGCATGTGAGACACTGTATTTTTTCCCACTCTAAATATAAAATTAATTGTCCCAATCGTCTAAACTATTAGACGTAACATTTCCAATTAGCTTGAGCAAAGACACTTGTGTTGTGCCACCCAACCCCACCACCCACTAGGACTGCTGCAGTACAGTTGGGCAATTGCACATATATGCCCCATAGTTATAGTGGCTGTTAAATGTTCCTGGCCAGTTAGCACAGCCAACAAACTTTTGGATACCAAAAACTGTCTCTTACTGTCAAAATCAGCTTCATTTCTCCCTTATATTCTTGATGCTGAAGTGATGTGAATCCTGATGTAATAAAAAAAAAACAAAGAACAAAGTGGCCACAGCGCCACCATGGTACAGGTTCCCCTTCAACATCTTTTCATGCCCAGTGCTGTTCCCAACTGCTTTCAGTGGCGGAGACTGCAGAACAGCCCAGGTCCCCCTCTTTACAAGGGTCCCTCTATCTATTCAAGGGACTGCATATCATAATCCAGACAATATTTCCACCAACAATTTACTGAATTTGAGAGTTCAGCTAAAAAAATTAGCAACCAAAAACTGTTAAAAAAGATAAGAAATATAGGAACATAAGACAGCCGAAAACAACTTTAAAAAGCTGTACACGTTATTTAGTGACAACAGAGCTCCTCCGTGTGGCTGTAAGCTGAACTACAACATTTTAATAACCTGTTCAGCAATTCATATGGATTGATGAAGAACATTAAGTTTACCCAGGCACTAATGCCCTGGAAAAAATCCTCCTGTTCTTTCCATAAATGAACAAGATAACTTTCTTTGAATGCAATTGAAGAAGAGGTGAACAAAGTGTGAATCTAGCCTTTTAAATCACCCTACAGTGACAGTGCTCACTGATAACCAGTCTGCACGTTATTGTGAGGCCTTGGAGTATCACTCACTGTGGCTGCACCTGGAAATCATCCAGAAATTATGGCCTGGTGTTTTGCAAGTCTGCTAGACACTTTATGGCTGCTATTACAGGCAGAGAATAGTGCAGCGTTAATATTATTTATAAAGCTCTGACAGTTTAAGCAAAAGTTATATTTTCCACGAGTCAAGGATAATGAACTCTCGAGAAGAATTTCCTATAGCAAGTAGAGTTGTCAATGAGCATCAATCTGTATATGACTATATGTGCAGAAAGTTACACCAGTACAGAACAGACCTTCTGTCCACACAAAGGCCCTACAGCAATGTATCTTTAGTAAAATAAAAAGCAGAAGCCAAAAGGTTACCCCGTTTTCCATTATCACCTAGTATTTTACTGCAGATTTGGAGTTGGAACTACTCAAGCAGACTATTCAGCATATTGGCCTCTCAAATCAATCAGAATATGTACGAATAGGTGGCATCTTTCATCCACAATTTCAAATAGATACAGAAAAAAAAAAAATTGTGTGAGGCATAAAAACAATGGGTTATTACATGAAAATACTATCAAGGAAAACTACATATGTCTGAGCTGTATCTCCCTCCCTCAGATAGCACAGAAGAGTGAGCTGGAAGTTGTCGGAAGAAGCTAGAACAGCATAGATGTGACAGCTGAAGCACTGGTAGAGCAGGGGAGGCAAGTACTGTATGCATTCTTTTACAGCACAAGATGACACAGGAAACTACTAGGATTTCCTTTAGGTGACCATACTTTCAACAGCTGTCAGCTGAATGTTAGCTCACCTGACAGCTCTTTACCTGTGACTAAACCACCAGGCCCAGGCTGAAGCACTGGAGGCGGCCCGACCCACCCCCAGTGGGAAGAAACCCCTGCCCCTCCATGACGTGACTCTTTTAGAATAAATGGAACCCTATCATAGAGGGGCGGGTGTTTCCTCCCACTTAGGGTGGGTCAGCCCACCTCCAGTGCTTCAGCCTGGGCCTGGTGGTACAGTCACTTTAAGCTGCTGCTAAACTCCTCCTCTGGTGGCTTGTCTCTCCAAGAACAAAAGGCTCGGGCAGCACAGTTTCATAGTCACAAGGATGGAACATACACAGGACAGGCAATGTGGTACAAAATGACAGGCAGAAACGAGGCACTGTAAACAAAAAGACATGCCACTGAGATCACCATAGAGAGTGGGGTGCCCATAGAAGGGAACCACTGAAACTACAATGGGTTAAACAAAAAATTAAGCATAATTTTCTTCTAGGAAATCTGCATATTTACATAGAGTCAAAGTCACATTGCCAGTCACCTGTATGTAAAAGTAAAATAAAAACGGTAAACACATACATTATAAAGATGCACGTAAACCCCATCTAGAAAGCTTTATTATATTAATATTCCACAATAAGGAGTGACTCAAAGTTATATCAGCAGAGCCATGGTCTCTATTTTTATGGGGCCATGCATCAGATCTCTCTTTATTAGGCGACATTGATCCCTATAAACTCTTTAACGTAAAACTTTTGAAGCAGGAAAAAAAAAAAAGGGGGTTATAAATAAAGCAGGATGACTTACTGGGATAAACAATTATCATTACGAGATGGCAGCCGAGAGTGACACTGGAAATACGCACAGGAATCTGCACATTCACAAGATCTAATGGTATAATTTAGCAAATTGCATTGAAGCATATTCATATAATATACCAGAACACTCAACAGTAGCAGAAAGTGTCATTTACAAGGAGTCATGTAAGGTCTCCGTGGAGTTAATGGATAGCCAACACTTCACAAAAGAGCAGTTTTATGTATTATCTAAAAACATTGCTTTTCATAAAGTAAAGTGCTTAAGAAATATTGTATGGCTGGACACACACACACACACACTTCCCGTACCACTTGGTGCTTTCAAAAGAATGTAATAAGCAAAAATTATTAAGTTAATTTGTTTTCCCTGAGACCCATTGGCATCACAACAGATGGGGTTAACTCGCCCCTGCGAGCCCATGGGACGAAGGAATCTTTAATGAACATAATTAGCCTAAGCTTTTAATCCCCTCCTACGGAAGTATAAGTAGGCCCCGCCTCCCCAGTCCCATCAGTCTAATGACAAGAACCTAAAAAGGGAGGGAGCCTTGTGATGCCAATGGGTCTCAGGGAAAACAAATTAACTTAATAATTTTTGCTTCCCTATCGTCCCATTGGCATCACAACAGATGGGGAACTAGCAAGATATCCCCAGGGTGGGTTACTCCAGAGCAGCGGCACTGAGCACAGATCTGGCGAAGGCTGTTCTGGCTTCAAACCTTGTATTCAACCTATAATGCTTGACAAATGTAGATAGAGCCGACCAGGAGGCGGCTTGGCAGATGCTTTCCAAGGGTACGGATGATCTTTCAGCCCAGCTGGAAGCAACCGCTCTTGTGGAATGCGCTCTTGTGAACTCAGGAGGATTCCGGTCCGCCGACGAATAGCATAATCCAATAGCATCGCAAATCCAGCGAGATATGGAGGGCTTTGAGGCTTTCTTCCCCTTGTTTCTACCAGCAAACAAGACCAGCAAATTTTCATCCTTACGGAAATCTGCAACTCTAGACAGATAAATTCTAATTGCTCTAGAGACATCCAGTAGAGATAGATCCACCTCATCTTGAGAATGACTTGTGGGAGAAAAAACTGGAAGGACCACTGGTTCATTCAGGTTCACAAATGATGGCACCTTAGGTAGAAATCCTGGTAAAAATCTGAGGGTTACTTTGTCTTCCGCGAAAATAATGTAAGGAGGGGCTGAGCCAAGGGCTTGAAGCTCCCCTACCCGCTTGGCTGAAGTTACAGCCAACAACAGAGTAACCTTGAAAGCAAGAAATTTCAAGTCTACCTCCTCTAACGGTTCAAATGGCTGAAGACAAAGGCGCCTCAACACAAATGAGAGGTCCCAAGAATCCACTTGTCTGGTTATTCTTGGCCTTAAACGAGTAACTGCTTTCACGAAGTTCTTTACTGCCGGAAGCTGAAACAGTCTAGAATTTAAGCGCGCTGATAAAGCCGCGATTTGGACCTTGATGGAGCTCGGCGTCAAGCCTCTGTCAAATCCTTGTTGAAAAAACTCTAACAGGTGTGCAGTAGAAGGCTTCAGAGTATCAATCTGCCTTGCAGAACCCCAAGCTTGGAAAATATTCCATATACGATCATAGGATTTGTTAGTAGCAGCACTTCTGGCGTGAGATAGTGTACGTAATACACTAGCAGAAAAATGCTCTGATCCTAATACGGTCCCCTCAGCCTCCATGCTGTGAGACTGAGACTGGCTAGGTCCTGGCAAAGGTGATGTCTCTGCGAAATTAGGTCTGGATTCAAAGGAAGTTTCCAGAATTCCCCCCTGCTCATATTCATGAGGAGAGTGAACCAGGCTCTCTTCGGCCAAAAAGGTGTGATGATGATCACCGATGCTTGGTCCAACCTGATCTTCATGAGAACCCTCGGAATCATGGAGATTGGGGGAAAGATGTATGCTAGTCTGAAATTCCATTGAATTGACATTGCATCCACGATTGACGGTCTGTCTGCTGTGTACAGGGAACAAAAATTCCTCAGTTTGGCATTCTCTGCTGATGCCATAAGATCTGAGGAAGTCCCCATCTCCGGGTTAACTGAATGAATACTGTTCTCGACAGAGACCATTCTCCCGGAACCGTCAATCCTCGACTCAGCCGATCTGCCAGAGTGTTGTGAATGCCCCTGATGTGCATGGCAGTTAATTTGGACACTCTGGGCTCTGCCCATCTGAAGATACCTTCCACTTCTCTGAGAAGTAGAGATGATCTGGTACCCCCCTGCTTGTTGATGTAAGCTACACAAGCAGTGTTGTCCGTCCTGACTCTTACCGCTTTCTGGCATAGTATTGGAGAAAAATGTAGTAGAGCTAGATAGATAGCTCTGAGCTCCCGGGCGTTCGATGGGAGTGTCGACTCCTGCAAGCTCCAAGTTCCCGAGATCGTCCTCTCCTCCAAATGAGCACCCCAACCTGTGCCTGAAGCGTCGGTTGTGACAGTAATCCACTGAGGCTCGATTATAGAGACACCATGTCTGACCTGTCTCCACCAGGTTAGAGACTGCCTTGTTTCCGTGGACAGTACATGGAGGGCATCTAGATCTTCCAAACTGCGATTCCATTTGTTTAGAACTTCTTGCTGCAGGTATCTCACATGCCATAGGGCCCATGGCACCGCATCTGCAGCTGAGGAGAGAAGACCCAGGAACCTCATGAGTGTCCGGAGAGACACCTGGCGAGGTGGAATGAGAAATTGGGCCCCTCTCTGTATGCGAATTACCCTTGGCGTTGACAAGAATATCTTCATCTGGATGGAGTCTATGACGAATCCCAGGAAGGTTTTCGTTGTGGACGGAACGAGATCTGATTTTTCCTGGTTGATTAGCCATCCCAATTGATGAAGAATGTCCAGGACATACTTCAATTGAGACATCAGAAGAGTCTGAGTCTGGGCCATAATCAACCAGTCGTCTAGGTAGGGAACAACTTTTATTCCCTGCAACCTGAAGAGCACCATGACGGCTGAGATTATCTTTGTAAATACAAAGGGGGCTGAAGTTATTCCAAAGGGAAGGACCTTGAACTGAAGGTGCCTTACCACCCCCTGTAACTGAGTAGCTATGCGTAGATACCTTCTGTGAGCTGGCAGGATAGGAACATGGAGATACGCATCTTGAAGATCTATAGTTACCATAAAGTCCCCCTCCTGAAGGAGGGTCTTTACCGACTTTATGTTCTCCATGCGAAAACTTTTCTTTGTCATAAACTGATTTAGATATCTTAGATCTAAGATAAGCCTCCACTTTCCGGATGGCTTCGGAACTAGAAAAATTGGAGAATAGACTCCTAAACCGATCTCCGACCGAGGTACTTCTTCCAGCGCTTCTATGGATATTAGATGCAGGATCTCTTCTTCCAGTACAGGATGTCTTACCTGACCTAGGTGTCGAGATACCAGAAACCTGGGGGGAGGAAGAGGAGATAAAGGAAGCACGTAACCCGAGCGGATAATGCTTACTATCCAGACGTCTTTTATTAATCTTTCCCAATTTTGGAGAAAGTAGCACAGTCGACCCCCCACAGGTATACCTCTGGCGTCAAAAATCAGGCTTCTTGGCTGAATCCTTGTTCTGCCTTCCTCCTCCTCTCTTGTTGTAGTATCTTCCTTTATTTCTGACCTGGTATCTGCTCTTCCCTCTCTGAGGGGATCTTCCTCTACGAAAGGAATTCCGGGGTCTATAGGATCCACTACCGGAGGTCAATGGAAGGGATTTCCCCTTCTTATCTGACATTTCTTCCATTAACTTGTCAAGTTCTGAACCGAAGAGCCTACCAGGTTGATACTCCAAATTACATAATTGAAATTTGGAGTTGGAGTCACCCACCCAAGGTTTCAACCAAAGGGCTCGGCGACCCGCTGTAGATAGAGCCATAGTCTTTGAGGCAAGCCTAGTCCCTTGTGATGCAGCATCACAGAGAAAATCAATTGCCATATTCACCTTTTTAAAAGAACGTAGGACCTTGTCCCTGTTCACACCAGATTCTAGGTCCTCCTGGACCTTGGCCAGCCATCTCCTAAGGCTTCTGGACACCTCGAAGGAGGAAACAGCAACTGCCCCTTGGGCTGCTGCAGCAGTGTATGACCTTTTAAAAGCCACCTCCACCCTTCTGTCCATAGGATCTTTAAGATTAGATCCATCCTCGGCAGGTAAAACTGTATTCTTGGACAGTTTAGCTATGGCTGTATCAACCTTAGGAGGTTCGTACCAATCCTTAGTTTGATCCTCCTTGAGGACGTATAAGGTTTTAAACTTTTTGCTTAGAACCGGAGCTTTTTCCGGTTTTTTCCATTCAGCTTTAATCATGGACATCGATGTTTCCCCTACAGAAAAAGCCCTCGGCTTTTTTGCAGGAGAAGCACCCTCTGATTCTTCAGGGTGAATTTCTGCCTGGACGGCCCTACGCAATTTGTAGATGCTGTCCATAGGGAAATAGCTTCTAAACGAATCCTTCTCGTCCTCAGAAGGAGAAGATGACTCCGAAGAGGAGGAGGACTTGACCTCATCAATAACCGTGAAAGCTGACCCCTAAGGCAGAAAAAAATCCTTAGCTCAAGCAATTATCACCCAGCCCCATATTAATCATAATACTCACAGGCTGGGAAACAGAAGGAGAAATACTACGCTTGGATTTCTTTTTCTGGTGAGAATCTCTATTAGCGAAAGCTTTATCAATATAATCCTTTACCCAGACTACAACGTCCTGAACATCAGGTTCCTCAGTATTAGGTTTTGGGCGACATGACGCACAACGAACTGCAACATATGAAATCTATATAAGCACATTATATAGAAAAAAGAACCTTATCTTGGTAGTAGGATCAGGCGTACGGTATTCATATCCATCGGGTAAAGGTGTTTCGCATTCAGCGCAAGTGAAATGCTTGCGTTTAGCTGGTCTTTTTCCAGACGGACTGGTCTCCATAGCTGACATCTATATAAATATGTGTATATAAGTCTCACTTATAATATAAGAACACAATGCAGGCATAACTACAGCAGCAACAGGCCTAGCCTGTATCATCAAGTGTAATACACCAACAAACCACAAGATGTCAGCAGAGCACAGTATAAACTCACTTACTATGCAATAGAAGAACCTGGCAAGCTGTATGCGAGCGTTAGGAACTGAGCTTCAAGCAGCCGCGAATAGTGGGCAATCCTGGACTCCAAAGGAGATCCACATACCTGATCCGGACGCCAGAAATACTCGAGCGCGGTCCGAGTCGCCGGCCGGTGACGTCATCACGCGGCGCCGCTAGCGTGACGGCGCGATGACGCAATGACGCTAGAGCGTGATGACGCGAATCCCGGATCCCGGAAACGTCCGGTCCAGCGGCATGCAAGGCCTAAGCCCCGCACGTCGCTAAAGAAAAAACACCGGCGCCGAATCCATCCGGCGCCACTATAACAATGCAAGGGTGGAGCGAGATGCTCCTATAACCTAAAGAAGAAGGGAAATAAGGTAGGAGGGGGCAACGTCCCCTAGGGCTTAGAGAGCGAAGCAAAAAAAGACTGATGGGACTGGGGAGGCGGGGCCTACTTATACTTCCGTAGGAGGGGATTAAAAGCTTAGGCTAATTATGTTCATTAAAGATTCCTTCGTCCCATGGGCTCGCAGGGGCGAGTTAACCCCATCTGTTGTGATGCCAATGGGACGATAGGGAAACAGACATTACATGTGATTGCTAGGACGTTCTGTAATGCTAAAAACCTGCGGGCCTGTTAACATGTAACATCCAAGATTCTCCAGGTACCCAAGCACTTCATTATTTGAACTATGCCCACTTTATCCATCTTGTGCCAAGTTTAGTGTGCCACAAGGACATGTCATCACATATAACAATATGGTGACCTAGGCCGTTGTTTAAATAATTACCAGTTTTAGGATTTTTGCTTGTTTGAAAGAAATGTTGTTTACCTGAAAACATCCAAAGGCCAATTCATTTTCACAGCTGAGGGTTTGCTACAATCTATCTAAAACAGAAATCCTAATCAGCCAGTAAAAGAAGTTTGGCTAGACTGTTTACTTTTTTTTTTTAAGTTATTTATAATTTTCAAAATATATATTCAAAAGAGACAGTATAATCGTGCAAACTCCTATCCCGAGTAGGACTGCACAACACCAAATACAGTGTTAAACCAATAAACATAACCACAGAACACAGAGTTAAAAAACAAACAAAAAAAACTGTTGCATTCCAAAAAGGTTACGGTAAAGGATTGAAAACATGTTCCCTTTGTAGAAAGCTATGCCATTTTAACCCTTTAAGGACATGGCCCATTTTCGTTTTTACGTTTTCGGTTTTTCCTCCTTGTGTTTAAAAGGTCATAGCACTTGCATTTTTCCACCTAGAAACCCACATGACCCCTTATTTCTTGCGTCACTAATTGTACTTTGCAATTACAGGCTGAATTTTTGCATAAAGTACACTGCGAAACCAGAAAAAAATTCGAAGTGTGGTGAAATTGAAAAAAAACCCGCATTTCTTTTATTTGGGGGAAATGTGTTTTTACGCCATTCACCCTGGGGTAAAACTGACTTGTTATGCATGTTCCTCAAGTCGTTACGATTAAAACGATATATAACATGTATAACTTATATTGTATCTGATGGCCTGTAAAAAATTCAAACCGTTGTTAACCAATATACGTTCCTTAAAATCGCTCCATTCCCAGGCTTATAGCGCTTTTATCCTTTGGTCTATGGGGCTGTGCGAGGTGTCATTTTTTGCGCCATGATTTGATCTTTCTATCGGTACCTTGATTGCCCATATACGTCTTTTTGATCGCTTTTTATTACATTTTTTCTGGATTTGATGCGACCAAAAATGCGCAATTTTGCACTTTGGGATTTTTTTGCGCTGACGCCGTTTACCGTACGAGATCAGGAATGTGATTAATTAATAGTTCGGGCGATTACGCACGCGGCGATAGCAAACATGTTTATTTATTTATTTATTTGTTTACTTTTATTTAAAACCTGGGAAAAGGGGGGTGATTCAGACTTTTATTAGGGGAGGGGGCTTTTTACTATTAACAACACTTTTTTTTTTTTTTTTACACATATACTAGAAGCCCCCATGGGGGACTTCTAGTATATACACTGTGATCTCTCATTGAGATCTCTGCAGCATAGATATGCTGCAGAGATCCATGAGATCGGCACTCGTTTGCTTTCGGCTGCTGCAGCCGGAAGTAAACGAGTGCCGAGCCGAGGACGGCGCCATCTTGGACGCGTCCCCGGCCGGCATCAGTAACGGAGATCGCTCCTCCGGGACAAGGTCCCGGAGGAGCGATCTCCCCCACTAGACACCAGGGAAACGTTGCCTCCGGTAATCGGAGGCAGCTGTCAACTTTGACAGCTGCCTCCGATTAGCTAATTAGCGGGCACGGCGATCAGACCGTGCCCGCGAATAGCGGCGGTCCCGGGCTACACGCGGCACCCGGGATCGCGGCACTTCAAAGCGGGGCCGCCGCGCGGCCCCGCTTTGAAGTGCAAGTGAGGACATAGGACGTACCGGTACGTCCTATGTCCTTAAGAGGTTAATAGACTCTCATAAAAATACTTGGGCAGGAGACAACCAAACATTCACCACACTCACTAAGAGTGGGTTCCCACTACGGAATTCTCGCGGACAATGTCTGCGGAATTCCGTTGCGTGTCCGCACGCACGGGCGCGTGCCTTTCCACCGGGTCCATAGACACCATTCTATGGGCCGGCGTATTCTGCTATCCGCCGAAAGAAGTGACATGTCACTTCTTTCGGCGGATAGCGGAATACGCCGGCCCATTGAATGGTGTCTATGGAGCCAGCGGAAAGGCGCGCGGACAGCCGACGGAATTCCGCTGAGTTTTTGGTCGCATCAAATCCAGAAAAATTGTAATGAAAAAAAGTCACATATGCGCAATCAAGGTACCAATAGAAAGAACACATGGCGCAAAAAATGACACCTCACACAGCCCCATAGACCAAAGGATAAAAGCGTTATAAGCCTGGGAAGGGAGCGATTTTAAAGGAACATATATTTGTTAACAATGGTTTGAATTTTTTACAGGCCATCACATTCAATGAAAGTTATACATGTTACATATTGTTGTAATCGTAACAACTTTACCCCAGGGCGAATGGCGTAAAAAAAATACCCTCCAAATAAAAGAAATGCGTTTTTTTTTCAATTTCACCACACATTGAATTTTCTGGTTTCGTAGTATATTTTATGGAAAAGTTCAGCCTGTCAATGCAAAGTACAATTAGTGGCGCAAAAAATAAGGGCTCATGTGGGTTTTTAGGTGAAAAAATGCAAGTGCTATGGCCTTTTAAGTTTAAGGATGGAAAAACGAAAACACAAAAATGTAAATTGGCCTAAATTTACCCTCTAAGGGTAAAAGCGACTCTGTACCCACAATCTGACCCCTCCAAACCGCTTTTACCTTCGGATAGCTGCTTTTAATCCAAGATCTGTCTTGCGGTCCGTTTGGCAGGTGATGCAGTTATTGTCATAACAAATTACTTTGCAGATTGCAGATTGCAGCTCCGTGTCCTATAGGCGTATCTGTGCCCTAACTTTGCACACTCTTTCTGTCCCTCCTCTCCGCCCTCCTCATCATTAGTAATGCTCCAGATTGCCTATTATTCACCACTTGTGTTACCACAGCACATGGGCTGGATCAGTCACGTCAAACTCTGGCCCGCAGGCCAAATCTGGCCCATGGTGCCATTATTTTTGGCCCACCAGGCAATTCAGTTTGAATTGCATCTGGCCCACCAACATAGCATTAGATTATAATATGGGTGGTCCCAGGGCCGTTTTAATACATTGGTGGGCCCAGTGCACAGCCCTCAAGAGTGGGCCCCCCCTTCCCTTTTGGCACATTGTATAATGTACTGAATTTGCCCCCACACTGTATCAAGAGCCCCAATACATACAGTAGTTACCTTATAACACTATTTCCACCATACAGTGATTACATATTACATAAAAACTGCACTAAACAAAACAGAAAGATATCACCAATGATACCATTACATAATACCGCCACATCATGACCCCTAACACTACAACCCTATAACAGAGTGCAGTTACATCCAGTGACTCACCGGGGGCGTCTTCTCTGATCAGAGTCTGTCACCTTTTCTTTTTCTCTCCAGCCAGCCTGGGCCACCTTGAAGTCTTCTCCTGGCTGTGAATCTTCTCTCCAGAATCTGCCAGACAAATATTTTAGGCTCCAACACATCCAGTAGTTAGGTCCCTTGTACCCCTATACAGTAGTTACACCCCTCTGTAGCCCTACATAGTTACACCCCTCTGTGCCTCCATAGTTTTAAGGTGTCCCTGTAGTATATAGACCCTCATGTGCTCCTCTAGTTATATACAGTCCTGCTGTGCGCTCCCCCATTAGTATATAGCCCCCCTGTGCACTCTCCCCAGTAGTATATAGCCCCCCCTGTGCTCTCCCACAATAGTGTATAGCCCCCCTGTGCTCTCCCCCAATAGTATATAGCCCCCCTGTGCTCTCCCACAATAGTGTATAGCCCCTCTGTGCTCTCCCCCAATAGTATATAGCCCCCCTGTGCTCTCCAATAGTATATAGACCCCTATGCTCTCCCACAATAGTATATAGCCCCCCTGTGCTCTCCCCCAATAGTATATAGCCCCCCTGTGCTCCCCCAATAGTATATAGCCCCCTGTGCTCTCCCCAATAGTATATAGCCCCCCTGTGCTCTCCATAATATATAGCCCCCCTGTGCTCTCCCCCATAGTATATAGACCCCTGTGCTCCCCAATAGTATATAGCTCCCTGTGCTCCCCAATAGTATATAGCCCCCTGTGCTCCCCAATAGTATATAGCTCCCCTGTGCTCCCCCATAGTATATAGCCCCCTGTGCTCCCCCATAGTATATAGCCCCCTGTGCTGCCCAGTAGTATATAGCCCCCTGTGCTCCCCCGTAGTATATAGCCCCCTGTGCTCCCCCATAGTATATAGCCCCCTGTGCTCCCCCATAGTATATAGCCCCCTGTGCTGCCCAGTAGTATATAGCTCCCCTGTGCTCCCCCATAGTTTATAGCTTCCCTGTGCTCCCCATAGTATATAGACCCCTGTGCTCCCCAGTAGTATATAGCTCCCCTGTGCTCCCCCATAGTTTATAGCTTCCCTGTGCTCCCCATAGTATATAGACCCCTGTGCTCCCCAGTAGTATATAGCTCCCCTGTTCTCCCCCATAGTATATAGCTCCCCTGTGCTCCCCCATAGTATATAGACCCCTGTGCTCCCCATAGTATATAGACCCCTGTGCTCCCCAGTAGTATATAGTCCCCTGTGCTTCCCCATAGTATATAGCTCCCCTGTGCTCCCCCATAGTATATAGCTCCCCTGTGCTCCCCCATAGTATATAGCCCCCTGTGCTCCCCCATAGTATATAACTTCCCTGTGCTCCCCCATAGTATATAGCTCCCTGTGCTCCCCCATAGTATATAGCTCCTCTGTGCTCCCCCATAGTATATAGCCCCCTGTGCTCCCCAATAGTATATAGCCCCCTGTGCTCCCCCATAGTATATAGCCCCACTGTGCTCCCCATAATATATAGCTCCCCTGTGCTCCCCCATAGTATATAGCTCCACTGTGCTCCCCATAATATATAGCTCCCCTGTGCTCCCCCATAGTATATAGCCCCACTGTGCTCCCCATAATATATAGCTCCCCTGTGCTCCCCCATAGTATATAGCTCCCCTGTGCTCCCCCATAGTATATAGCTCCACTGTGCCCCCCCATAGTATATAGCTCCCCCTCCCATACAACATTGAAAAAAACAAACTGTTACTCACCTAAGTCCACGCGTTCCTCTTCTCTTCCCTCCTGTGGCCGCACTTCCTGCAGTCACAAGAGGCTGCACTCCCCTTACCCTCGCGCCGACGCTCTAGTGACGTCGGGCGCTAGAGGGAGAGCGCGGCCTCTTGTGACCGCAGGAAGTACGGCCACAAGAGTGAGTGACTGACAGGGAGGGAGCCAATGGCTCTCTCTCTGTCAGTGTCGCTGCTGCTGCAGCGCTGAAGCGCCGCAGCAGCAGCGGGCGGGCGGGCGGGGGCAGCGGCGGACGGGGGGGGCCCTGCAGGGGGCGCCATGGAGGGGTAAGTAGATTACCCATCCATGGCGCTCCCCCCTGACAGGCTGGTGGCCGGAGCCCTGTGCGACCGCATTGGTCGCACATAGCAACGGCCGGCCTGCTCGGGGGGGGCCCCTTTAACCAGTGGGCCCGGTGCACGTGCACCATGTGCCCTCTGGTTAAAGCGGCCCTGGGTGGTCCGGACAGCCACTCGGACCACCTTTATTATAATCTTGTAGGCCACATGCAATTTTTAGTCAGTATCCTCCTCCTCTCCAAAGCGGGTAAAACAGGCGCACGTCCAAGAGGTAATAGTGATATAAAATATTATAAAATTTATTAAAAGAATTATGCCAGCGACACAACGTGTTTTGAGACCGGTCCAGTCTCTTTATCAAGTGTCTTTAGCCTTCGGCCTAGGAGTATGTGAGCAGTGTCTCGACGCCAGCTGCGCAGTGACGTCATCACACACATCCTGTGCTGGGCGCTTCCTGCAGCCTCTGGGGCAGCAGAAAAAGCTATTGGGAAGACTTGTCACCCCTGGAAGGACCCCCGAACCCACCCTACCCTGGATACAACCCCCCCCCCCCCATACTTACATGAAAAAATGAGTGAGCGGCCGTATCTCCGCTGCAGGACTGGCATCAAGAGCAGGATAGTCAGGATGACGCGAGTATGGGGGGCTGTTTCCAGTGGTAGGGTCGGTTCAGGGGGCCATCCAAGGGTGACAGGTTCAACAACTGTTCCAGGGGCTGACTACTATACAAGAGACCATGGAGGAGGGCTGGTTACTATATGAGACTACGGGGGAGGGCAGGCTACTATATGAAACTACGGGGGAGGGCTGGATACTATATGAGACTACGGCAAGGGCTGGCTACTATATGAGACTATTAGGGAGGACTGGCTACTATATGAGACTACTGGGGAGGGCTGGCTACTATAAAAGAGACTATGGGGGAGGGCTGGCTACTATATGAGACTACTGGGAAGGGCTGGCTACTATAAAAGACTCGGGGAGGGCTGGATACTATATGAGACTATTAGGGAGGGCTGGCTACTATATGAGACTATTAGGGAGGGCTGGCTACTATATGAGACTATGGGGAGGGCTGGCTACTATAAAAGACTATGGGGGAGGACTGGCTACTATATAAGAGACTATGGGGGAGGACTGGCTACTATATGAGACTATTGGGGAGGGCTGGCTACTATATATGAGACTATGGGGGAGGACTGGCTACTATATGAGACTATGGGGGAGGACTGGCTACTATATGAGACTACTGGGAAGGGCTGGCTACTGTATGAGACTACTAGGGAGGGCTGGCTACTGTAGGAGACTATTAGGGAGGGCTGGCTACTATATGAGACTGTAGGGGAGGACTGGCTACTATATGGGACACTTGGGGGGCTGGCTACTATTTGGGTACTATTGGAAGGGCTGGCTAATATGTGGGGCAATTTTGGTTGGATTGGCTACTACATGGGTTGGGGTTTAATCTTGCCATAGCAATTTATCATGTAATTTATAATAATGCACAGCGCTGGGAGACGCACACCACTGACAGAGCCAAGAAAACCACACGCTGCTTTGACAGTGCCAGCACCGCTGCATGGGCTCTTAAATAATTATCATGGTTGGCCCACAACTTTGTCTAAATTTTTAATTTTGGCCCTCCGTGTATTTGAGTTTGACACCACTGAGCTGGATCATTAACACACCTGTGCAATGTTCCAGTGGCATTCCTAATGATGAAGAGGGTGGGGAGGAGGGACGGAGGGGGTGGTGCAAAGTTAGGGCACAGATACGCCTGTAGGGCACAGGGCTGCAATTTTAAAAATTTTCATGACAGTTACTGCATCACCCGCCGAATGGACCGCAGGACAGATCTAGGATTAAAAGCAGCTATCCAAAGGTTCAAGAGGTTTGGGGGGGGGGGGGGGGGTCAGATTTTGGGTATAGAGTCGCTTTAAAGTACTCAGTGACAGGACAAGCTCCGGTCACTGAATGATCAGGACCTCAATCGTCTGTACCGACGGGCGGGGGTAAGTCACTTACCTCCATCCTGTCGGATGGGCGATCTATGTATAGAGTCTGCTCTAATAAATAAAAAAGTTTTTTTTTTAACATTTTGCAAAAAACATTTATACAAGACATCCACATTGCGAGGAAGGAAAAGTAAATGAAATTGCACCATAAGATAAAAAAATAACTATAGATATTGCAAATATAAGAGACTAACATTAAGAGGACTCCAGAGGTGCAGGAGAAGTCCTTTGAATGGTTCCGGTATCCCAGCAAGTGGAAAACAAAACAATAAAGACTAACGACACACACATTCACCCTTGTGCCCTCCCTCCCTGAAGTCCCGTCCAAATTATGTGTGATGTTGTTAATAATACCAAGGAGGCATATGGCCGGAGTGCAAACGGAAAATCTATTTTGTCTGATAAGAATTGCAATAATGAGCGCCAGAAGGGTTGGATTTTAAGACATTCCCATACAGCATGAAGGACGGTTCCAACAGCCTCTCCATACCTAAAACAGGAGTCAGAAGATAGTACTCCCATTTACCCAAATCGCTCCGGGGTATAGTAGGTCCTCTGCAAAAATCTGAACTGAATAAGGCGGTCTCTGGCACTAACCATTGTAAGGTAGTATGTACAAGTCACCTCCTTTAATAGTTCTTCCGAAAGGGAGGGAATCTCTCTTACCCAATGGAGGAACACTGTCTGAAATGGAGATCCTTCTCATGGGTGCAGAAGTTTTAATTAAAAAAAAAACCTTATAACATGCCCCCCCATAGAAGTTTAACCCCTTAAGGTCAAAGCCAATTTTCGTTTTTGCGCTTTTGCTTACTCCATTTTAAGTTTAAAAGTCAACAGCACTTGCATTTTTTCACCTAGAGACGTATATGAGCGCTTATTTTTTGCGAAACCAATTGTACTTTGTAATGACAGGCATTATTTTTCCATAACATATGCTGCGAAACCGGAAAAAAAATCATTTGCGCTGTCAAATTGAAAAAAAAACTAATTTGTTTTGATTTCGGGGAGTTTTGCATTTACGCCGTTCGTCCCATGGTAAAACTGACTTGTTATGCATGTTCCTCAAGTTGTTACGATTACTATGATATATAACATGTATAACTTTTATTGTATCTGATGGCCTGTAAAAAATTCAAACCGTTGTTAACAAATATACGTTCCTTAAAATCGCTCCATTCCCAGGCTTATAGCGCTTTTATCCTTTGGTCTATGGGGCTGTGTGAGGTGTCATTTTTTGCGCCATGATGCGTTCTTTCTATCGGTACCTTGATTGCGCATATACGACTTTTTGATCACTTTTTATTACATTTTTTCTGGATTTGATGCGACCAAAAATGCGCAATTTTGCACTTTGGAATTTTTTTGCGCTGACGCCGTTTACCGTGCGAGATCAGGAATGTGATTAATTAATAGTTCGAGCGATTAAGTGTGCGGCGATACTAAATATGTTTATTTATTTGTTTATTTATTAATTTATATTTATAAAATGGGAAAAGGGGGGTGATTTGGACTTTTATTAGGGGAGGGGATTTTTTATTAATAAAAACACTTTTTTACTTTTTTTTTACATGGACTAGAAGCCCCCCTGGGGGGCTTGTATATAGACAGCACTGATCTCTCATAGAGATCAATGCTGTGTATATACACAGCAAAGATCCATGAGATCGGTCATAGATTGCTATGGCCTGCTGCAGGCCATAGCAATCTATTGCCGAGCCGGGATCAGAGTCATTCCGATGCTGAGGCCCGGCTTGGGCAGAAGAACGGATCTCCCCCCCCGCGATCGCATCGCGGGGGGGGAGATCCGACCCACTAGACATCAGGGATAGTGTGCATAAAGCACTTCAATGCAGCTGTCAGGTTTGAGGCACTGCCCGGCTGCACGTGTCAGCCGGGATCAGCGCCGTTCAGAACGTGGTCCCGGCGGGACCCCGCTCTGAACACCCCCCGCGGCACCATGACGTATCAGATACGTCATGGGTCGCTAAGGGGTTAATATACCCCCTTGCACATTAGAAAAATAAACATATAAAAAATAAACATATTATATATCGTAGCTTCCGGAATTGTCTGATCTATTAAAATATAACATTATTGTTCCCGCACAGTGAATGGCGTAAACAGAAAAAAAAAAAAAAAGAAAAAAAAAAAAAACACCAGGATTGCTGATTTTCTTTTTAAAATTATATAAATCGGAAAAATAAATAATAAAAAAGTGATCAAAACTTTTTTTACAACAATATTATACTAAAGGAGTTATCCAGCGCTACAAAAACATGGCCACTTTTCCCCTCTCTTTTCCCCTCTAAAGGTCAGGTGTGGTTTGCAATTAAGCTCAATTTACTTCAATGGAACCGAGTTTCAAAACCCCACCCAAACTGGAGACAAGAGTGGGGCAAAAGTGTCCATGTTTTTGTAGCGCTGAATAACCCCTTTAATAAAAACTAGAGATCATGGCGCAAAAAAATGACACCCCAACCAGCCCTGCAGGTGGAAAAATAAAAGCCTTCAGCAACGTAGAAAATACAGTGGCACTCGCAGAATCCATAAAAGCGATGCTTTACTTCAGGTCAGACACAGAGCAACAAACAAGTGTATTTCACAGGAAAAAGCGACGATCGTTTCGCGTTACTGCGCTTCGACTGGCTCACTGGTGAAATACACTTGTTTGTTGCTCTGTGTCTGACCTGAAGTAAAGCATCGCTTTTATGGATTCTGCGAGTGCCACTGTATTTTCTACATTGCTGAATGATTCTACTGCCTGAGTAGAGCACCACCGTTACAGTGACTAAGCCCGAAACCCGCATTAAGACAATTCAGCCACCCACAGACTGTGTCGGAGTGCCCACTTTATTTCTTTTGTATGCACTACTGGAAAAATAAAAGCGCTATGGCTCTTAGAAGGCGGGGAGGAACATTGCATTAATTTGACCTGGACATCCGAGCATCAATGGGCTCAGTTTTGAAGGGGTTAAAAATTACTTGTACTATTGATTTCTGCAAAAAAAAAAAAAAAACAACAGAAATGACAGTTACACTTTAAAGGGAACCTGTCACCCCCGTGCCGGGGTGACAGGCTCCCGGCCCCCGTTAGAGCCCCCTATACTCAGCTGATCCCGCCGGGTCCCGCTTCTGGATCCGGTCGGGTGATGAAGATCTCAGCCACTGCAGCCCGGCGCGCGCGCTGAGAGAGGAGTCCAACGCTCATAGAGAATGACGGAGCGCTGGACTCTCCTGTCATTCTCTATGAGTGTTGGACTCATCTCTCAGCGCGCGCGCGCCGGGCTGCAGCGGCTGAGATCTTCATCACCCGACCGGATCCAGAAGCGGGACCCGGCGGGATCAGCTGAGTATAGGGGGCTCTAACGGGGGCCGGGAGCCTGTCACCCCGGCACGGGGTGTGACAGGTTCCCTTTAAGCAAATCTTCCCCTATGGGATGTATTAGATCTGTACAAGCTGTTCACCTCTAGATGTTAACTAAAACGCCCCTATTTACTGACAGCAAACAAAAGATCTTGAAAAAAAACAATAAAGAACTAAGATAAAAGTGTAATATAACAAATTTCAAACAAGTTTCATTACAGGAGACTTGAGAGCTCCTTTAACTCCTACTAGACATTCCCATAATGTGTTTGACCCAGGTATGTGACAACGTTGACATGGTATTAAAGGAGAAGTCCGGCCAAAATTAATTTTTGATATGTTGTTACTTATGAAAAGTTATACAAATTTCTAATGTACATTAATTATGGGAAATGCACATATACTGCTATTTCCCTTAATTTAGTAGATCAGGAAGTGTTAGAAATATCTCTGAAGAAGTGACGTCACGACCCAGGGTGTAATTCCTATGGAGTGTCCAGCAGGGGGCGCTCTCTATATAGAAGTCTATGGGACTTTATTGTTTCTATGGGTTTCTATGTAATGTAATGTAATGTAATGTAGTGTACAGTGCTTTATTGATTGAATACATCTATGGAATACTTTGGGGAGCAAGTGTCCTTGCTCCCCAAAGTATTGCATAAATGTATTCATTCAATACATTCAATACACAGTAAGCCCGCCGATCCGCCGCATTTCCGCCGAATTTCCGCCGCATTCCCGCCGATCCGCCACACGCTGATCCGCCGCATTCCCGCCGATCCGGACCATATACATTGAACTACAGCTCCCATCATCTGCTTCTAGTATGAACAGGTGATGGGAGCTGTAGCTGGGTAATGGATATGACATGCCGCCGGGCGCAGGGGGGAGCCGCTCAGTACACAGGAGCGCTCGCCCCTCCTCCTCCTCCTTCTGGGATAACTTCCGCCTATACCAATGCTGACTCCCTGCCTGGCCATCGCTCTCCGCTCACATATACCGGCTCCCGGCATCAGCGCGGACACCAGGATGCATCGGTAGCCGGTATGTATGGGGGGGGAGAGCGGCGGCCAGGCAGGGACTCAGCAGTGCTATAGGCGGAAGTTATCACGGAAGGAGGAGGAGGAGGAGGAGGAGGAGGGGGGAGCGCTCCTGTGTACTGAGCGGCTCCCCCCTGCGCCCGGCGGCATGTCATATCCATTACCCAGCTACAGCTCCCATCACCTGTTCATACTAGAAGCAGATGATGGGAGCTGTAGTTCAATGTATATGGTCCGGATCGGCGGGAATGCGGCGGATCAGCGTGTGGCGGATCGGCGGGAATGCGGCGGATCGGCGGGCTTACTGTGTATTGAATGTATTGAATGAATACATTTATGCAATACTTTGGGGAGCAAGGACACTTGCTCCCCAAAGTATTCCATAGATGTATTCATTCAATAAAGCACTGTACACTACATTACATTACATAGAAACCCATAGAAACAATAAAGTCCCATAGACTTCTATATAGAGAGCGCCCCCTGCTGGACACTCCATAGGAATTACACCCTGGGTCGTGACGTCACTTCTTCAGAGATATTTCTAACACTTCCTGATCTACTAAATTAAGGGAAATAGCTCTATATGTGCATTTCCCATAATTAATGTACATTAGAAATTTGTATAACTTTTCATAAGTAACAACATATCAAAAATTAATTTTGGCCGGACTTCTCCTTTAACTACCTAGCAGCTACGGTCAAGCCCAAGCACAGGTTACACAGCAGATGATTGTTTCCTAATGGTTATCTAGTAATCACACCACAAATACATGTGTTTAAATTTGTTATTTTAGGTTTACAAAAAATACCTGGGTCCTTCCAGAAAACAGCACCTCACATGTGTCCTCAGTGTGGATGTGGTTTTGCATCTCTGTTCCATTGAAATGAATGGAACTGAATTGTAATACCACACACAGGCTGAGGACAGGAGTGGTCCTGTTTTTGCACAAAAGTAGCTGTGCTTTTCTAAATCCCACATAGCCAGAATCCTGCTCCACACTGATGAGGGGCAACACCCCGAAACTGCTGTTTGTGGATGGATACCTGGCCTTGGTTGTTTCCCTACAGTAGCGACCCCTTGGCTGGGCCCTTCCCGGAGAAATATCTGGCTATTTCTGTGTTTTGGAGACTCTTTAATGAGGCTCAGTGGCCTCTCTGTTTTTGCTAATCCTGTTTAGGCCTTTTAAATGTTAGGCTATGTTCATACAACATATTTTTGAATTACGGCCGTGCAACAACGGCCGTGATTTATTCAAAAAATACTTTCAATTGAAAATTTGAATGGGATCCTGTCAGGAGTGCATACACTTAGTATACGCTCCGGCCGGGATCCCTAGCAGCCACAGCGAAAACTGACATATCAGTTTTGTGCGGCCGCTATTCACTGAATGGCAGCCACACATCCCTGACAGTACACACAATGGAGAGTGCGGCTCCGACCACACTCTCCATTGTGTGCAACGGTGAATTGTGCCCACATCTTAATTCACCAGAAAAAAAGTTTATCCAGCTGGTACAGTACCGGCCGTTCTGTGACTCGACCAGGTCACAGAACGGCCGGTGTCTTACAATGTGAGAAACCGGCCTTACTGTGTATCACCATTCTGCAGTTAACCAAGGTCATCTCCCCTGCATTTAGCAAAGCATACAGGGCTGTTTTTGATCCAAGTCAATCTCCAGATTCTCCATACGCTTTACCTTTTATCCCCTGTCATTTCCCTCTTGGATCTCTGCAGTTTCCTCACTGTCATCTCTTTATTGTTGGCAAAAGTGCCATAACAATTGGTGTTCTGTTCCCATCTTAAATGGTCCATACATTATTCAGCAAGTTCTTTAAGGAATATGAAGTCGACAAAGCTTGCCAGAAACATGGCTTATTAATAAACTTCCTCAATGAGATCATTTTCACACAGTGCAGAAACAAACCATAAGCTCATCTGACACTAATGCAAAGTAAAGCTAACAAGCTCTTTAATCCTATTCCAAAACAAATAGTTGCTAACAATCATATAAAAGAGGAGGATTGCAGGGGAAAGAATGTAGAGTATAATATGATATAATACGTATGGTATTTCAACACAACTTGCCGTTCTGGATTGTCATTTTAGTTATGTAAGTTACACATCATTCACAGACCATCTGCCTCCTAAACTTGCACATGTGCACAGTTCACGTAAGAATGGACATGGTGGGAAAAATGAAATATTACCATTACACTGGTATCAGAATCAGTCCACCCAAGAGTGGGGAAAGTTTCTGAGACTACCAAAGCAAGCTGTGCATATGATACCCTAAGAATCTGGAGAAGCAATATTAAAAAGGAGGAGAATAAAAATATACACATATATATATATATATATTATATTCTGCACATAAAGAGGATGGTTACTGTTACCTGGAAGGTTGATTTAGCTATAATGTAATTATATGCCTAGGCACCTACAATATGTGTCTTCACACATCCAGTATTCCAGCAGACATAATGCTGCAGATTCCACAGCAAGACTGTAGCCCCTTTCCCCTTAACCCGCTGCTGCCCAGTTAATACATTACCCATCCAGGCTTCTGTCTGCTTCTCCGGCTCCTGGTTCACTAACTTCCCGCTCAGTCAATCAGTAGCTATGGCAGGACAGCTCACTGATTGGCTGAGCGGGATGTAAGGGAGACAGAAGCAGAGCGGAGCGTGGACGGGTAATGTATTAACAGGGCAGCGGCGGGTTAGGGGGCAGAGGAGAACAGTACACAGTATGTCCACGAATTTCACTGCGATACTGAACATGTGAAGACACCTTAAAAAAAACATGGATACTTGACAACTACTAAGGACTGTCAGGCAAAGACTGCAAAATGGTAGCCATCAATACTAGCTGCCCTCACCTGACATACACTTACCGGCCACTTTATTAAAGGGGTTGTCCGGCGATAAAAAATTATTCACAGAATAACACACATTACAAAGTTATACAACTTTGTAATGTATGTTATGTCTGTGAATGGCCCCCTACCCCGTGTCCCACCACCCCCACCCGTGTACCCGGAAGTGTGGTGCGCTATACATTACCTGTCGCGTGCCGACCACGGTCTTCGATCGTCAGCAGTGACGTCTTCTTCGGGAGGCTAGCGGATCTTCCCGAGTGCCGGCCGCCCTCTGCAGCGTCATCCGAAGCTCAGCCGCGATTGGCTGAGCATAACTGTGCTCAGCCAATCGCGGCTGAGCAGCTGATGACGTGGCCGCGTCATCAGCCGCTCAGCCGCGATTGGCTGAGCACAGTTATGCTCAGCCAATCGCGGCTGAGCTTCGGATGACGCTGCAGAGGGTGGCCGGCACTCGGGAAGATCCGCCAAGCTCCCGAAGAAGACGTCACTGCTGACGATCGGAGACCGTGGACGACACGATATGCGGTGAGTATAATGCACCACACTTCCGGGTCTAGCGTGGGTGGGGGGAAACACGGGGAAGGGGGCCATTCACAGACATAACATACATTACAAAGTTGTATAACTTTGTAATGTGTGTTATTCTGTGAATAATTTTTTATCGCCGGACAACCCCTTTAAGTACACCATGCTAGTAACGGCTTGAACCCCCTTTGCCTTCAGAACTGCCTCAATTCTTCGTGGCATAGATTCAACAAGGTGCTGGAAGCATTCCTCAGAGATTTTGGTCCATATTGACATGATGGCATCACACAGTTGCCGCAGATTTGTCGGCTGCACATCCAAGATGCGAATCTCCCGTTCCACCACATCCCAAAGATGCTCTATTGGATTGAGATCTGGTGACTGTGGAGGCCATTGGAGTACAGTGAGCTCATTGTCATGTTCAAGAAACCAGTCTGAGATGATTCTAGCTTTATGACATGGCGCATTATCCTGCTGAAAGTAGCCATCAGATGTTGGGTACATTGTGGTCATAAAGGGATGGACATGGTCAGCAACAATACTCAGGTAGGCTGTGGTGTTGCAACGATGCTCAATTGGTACCAAGGGGCCCAAAGAGTGCCAAGAAAATATTCCCCACACCATGACACCACCACCAGCCTGAACCGTTGATACAAGGCAGGATGGATCCATGCTTTCATGTTGTTGACGCCAAATTCTGACCCTACCATCCGAATGTCACAGCAGAAATCGAGACTCATCAGACCAGGCAACGTTTTTCCAATCTTCTACTGTCCAATTTCGATGAGCTTGTGCAAATTGTAGCCTCAGTTTCCTGTTCTTAGCTGAAAGGAGTGGCACCCGGTGTGGTCTTCTGCTGCTGTAGCCCATCTGCCTCAAAAGTTCGACGTACTGTGCGTTCAGAGATGCTCTTCTGCCTACCTTGGTCGTAACGGTTGGCTATTTGAGTCACTGTTGCCTTTCTATCAGCTCGAACCAGTCTGCCCATTCTCCTCTGACCTCTGGCAAGGCATTTCCGCCCACAGAACTGCCGCTCACTGGATGTTTTTTCTTTTTCGGACCATTCTCTGTAAACCCTAGAGATGGTTGTGCGTGAAAATCCCAGTAGATCAGCAGTTTCTGAAATACTCAGACCAGCCCTTCTGGCACCAACAACCATGCCACGTTCAAAGGCACTCAAATCACCTTTCTTCCCCATACTGATGCTCGGTTTGAACTGCAGGAGATTGTCTTGACCATGTCTACATGCCTAAATGCACTGAGTTGCCGCCATGTGATTGGCTGATTAGAAATTAAGTGGTAACGTGCAGTTGGACAGGTGTACCTAATAAAGTGGCCGGTGAGTGTATGTAAGCCATTATGGGATAATTACTGCCACATATCACATACAAGTGTGGTAGTATGGGATTACAGACTGTTCCAAAATAATCCTTTTTGCAGATGTGTCATGTGGGAGAATTAACGCTTTACCTGTGACATACAGTAACCATCATGTACATACAGCACACATACAGTAACCATCAAGTACATACAGCACACATACAGTAACCATCATGTACATCACATCAAGATGGAGGATACAGAGAAAGAGGAGCTCACAACCATAGAGAGCAGGGAATTACACAAGCACTGTACAGTTAATAAACATTAACAGCTAACACAGCACCACCTGCTGATGGATCCAAATATTTTCTACACAATTAGATAGGTCTGCAGCTGTTTCTGATGACTTTTCATAGACTACTTTTAGGCAAGAGACACTTTGCAACAGAGCATTGGAACTGGAGGGAAATCTTGCCTACAATTTACCTGGCAGACCTATTACAGCCATAAAGAACAGGGTTTCACAAAGCAAAATGCTCCAGAATTATGTCAAGGTCAAGCAAAACTTTATGGCTTTTCCCTCCTCCCTTACCAAGTGCAAATACAAAGAAACTCTAATGGATTTAGCATTATGATTGAAGCTTAGAAAATAAGTACAGGTGCATGTCACTCATTCAAGAGTTTTACATAGTAGATGTCTAAATCAGCATGGCAATTTACTTGGATCTTCTATAGAACTGGAAAAGACTATTTCTGTAGTAAAATGTCTGTCATGAGGGAGCTTTTCACTTCACAATTATAAGATCACATAAAACATTCACACATTACTATAGTTATTAAACATTTAGAGAATAAATGTCTGAACAGCCAGGCCACCAGCAATACAGTTCCCTGATCCTGTGGGGTATTCCCATCACAACTAACATAGAAAAACTATTGAACTTGATGAGTCCTTTAAGTTTAACAACTATTTAGCAAACCTTGTCCTGATATGCTGCTCTTTCCCGTTGGTTGTCTGGGTTACTGGCCACCACTCTGCTCTAAAAGCAGTGGTCTGGCTGGTGTATATAAAGCTATATACACAAAGGTTACGGCCAGGCACGCGGCTCCGGGGCCTACTTTAAGACCGGCGTACTAGTACACCGGTCTTCATGCATCCCCCCCATATCCCTATACATCTTCATTATAGCTATATATATAAACACACACCAGCAAGACCACTGCTGGCGAGTTTGCTTCATGAATGCATTTGCAAACATACTTAAAGGAGAAGTCCGGTGAAAATTTTTTTGCCCTATTCCCTCCCCACATAAAAAGTTATATAACATCTCAATATACACTGATTACTGATTACATTCCCTTACCAGAGTTTTCCTGCTGCCTCCAGCCGCCGGAAGTCCACTACTTCCTCTTCTCTTGCCTATGTCACGACGAGTCCCTGGTCCCCTGCAGCTTCATGGGTCGTGACGTGCAGCAGTCAACGTCACGATTCGGGGCGTTCCTGAAGTGTTCTTCTGTGCAGTCGGCACGCCTGTGAGCCTTGGCACGCCCCCAGCCTCATGCATATGCAGACTAGGTAATCAGCACTTCCTCCTTCCTGGACGGGATTTCTGGTCACATGGTTCTCAGGGCAAAGCAAACAGCCCTGAACACCATGTGACTGCTGTGTGCCTAGCCAATGAGTAGAGCTTTTTATTGTGGTGGGCTAAGGTGAGCTAAGGTGGGCAATGCTGTTCCCATCCCCCCTAACATGTACAAATTGCAAAACAATAAAAGTTTTCTTTAGAACCTGGCTTGTCTTGGACTGTTTTCATTACTCCTCGTCTGGCATGCTGCAGTGTGAAAGTTTACTTTGATGCCTGTGTAATCCTCTGTGGAAAGGTAAGCCAAAATGGCTAAAAACATGATATTTTTATAATGTTTGCCTTTTTTCACTCAGATTATTTATGGGGCACTATAAAAAGATAGCAGCAATGGAAATTCATATACAATAGCAGCTCCCTGTTTCCCTGCTGCTGCAGTGTCAGTGACACTGCTCTTGGTGTTCTATTCACTGCATATACAGGACGATTATACTGACAATAGATCATAATACTGCTGCTCCTTGCTGCTGCAGTGTCAGTAACACTGCTCTTGGTGTTCTATTCAATGTATATGGATGGTGATAACACTGACACCAATACTGGTGTCAGTATTATTGCCATCCATATATACTGAATATAATACCAAGAGCAGTGTTACTAACACTGCAGCAGCAGGGAGCAGCAGTATTATGATCTATTGTCAGTATTATCGACCTCTATATGCAATGAATAGAACACCAAGAGCAGCAGGGAGCAGCAGTATTATGACCTATTGTCAGTATTATCGTCCTCTATATGCAATGAATAGAACAACAAGAGCAGTGTCACTGACACTGCAGCAGCAGGGAAACAGGGAGCTGCATTTTTTAGTGATGCTGTTGCCCATCCCCTTGTGTGTACACCATGATATTATTGGCATAGAGATAGATAGATAGGAGATAGATAGATAGGAGATAGATAGATAGGAGATAGATAGGAGATAGATAGATAGGAGATAGATAGATAGGAGATAGATAGATAGGAGATAGATAGATAGGAGATAGATAGATAGATGTTGCTAGCAAAAGTACAAGTACATATGTATATACACCAGTGCTAGCAACAGCTCAGTGTTGTTGTACTTGCTATTCATATTAGTTTTGTGTTTGCAACTATTCAGTACATTCAGAAATAGAGATTTTGATTGAGGTGGAAGGCAGGTACCAGAACAGGGGTGGGAGGTGAGGTGGATGAAAGCATGACAGGCTTATGCAGGCTCTGCAAACACCTCACTCTGTTCACTCATCAGAACAGGAGGAGGAGGGGGGGGGGGGGGGGGGGGGGGGGGGGGGGGGGGGGAGAAGAGTGCAGGAGGAGACAGCCTGGCCGGCTGAGGAGACAGTGAAAGATTATCTCCCCCTGCACTCCCCCCTCCCTTCCTCCCGTTATGATCGGTGCACAGAAAGTCAGGCAGGCTGTGCAGACACTGAAAGGAATTCTGTGCACCGATCATAATGGGAGGAAGGGAGGGGGGAGTGCAGGGGGAGATAATCTTTCACTGTCTCCTCGGCCGGCCAGGCTGTCTGTGCAGCGATCATAACGGGAGGAGGGGGGGGGGGGTTACAACAGGGGATGTGAAATCAATACTGTCATGTTTCTACACTATATGTTAGATAGTAAAGGTGCATATCTATGTGCTGTTTTTGGAGTATAATGATTTACTATTTTGCTAAGCTGTTGGTAGAAGATACTTCAGACTTCAGCAACAGGTCCCCTCAGGCCATGCAGACTCCGTACTAGTGATGCTATGCAGGATGAAGGGGCGGGGATATAGGCTAATGAGAGTAATAAGAATATTCAGAAGGTGGGCTGGACAAAGAGCAGAGGGGAGTGTACAGTAGGTGTGGCATTGTAAGAGCCACGAGGAAGAGGAGCTGGGAGCTCAAACAGGAAGTGAAGAGAGACCAGGTGATGTGGGGGTCAGAGAGAAACCATTTTGGGCTCAAACTGTTACTACATAAAAGTTAGACATGATCCCTTGTTTATTTGGAAATTAAGTTTTTTTTTTACCAGACCCCGGAATTCTCCTTTAACTGGTCCTACAAGTATTAAAGTCCAGCGAAAATTTTTATTAAAGTATTTTATTGTCCCCCAAAAGTTATACAAATCACCAATATACACTTATTATGGGAAATGCTTATAAAGTGCTTTTTTTCCCTGCACTTACTACTGCATCAAGGCTTCACTTCCTGGATAAAATGGTGATGTCACGACCCGACTCCCAGAGCCGTGCGGGCTGTGGCTGCTGGAGAGGATGATAATTGGGTAATTGTGTTGACTCGGGGAACATACATAAGATGTCAGTCTTACCACATGGCAAATGGTGTAAAACACAAAAGCCACCTGAAATTTTTTTCTATTTCACATCCTAAATATATTTTTCAAGATTTTCTGCATATTTTAAGGAAAAATGAAGAATGTCTTTACAAAGTACAATTGGTGTCACAAAAAGAGCTCATATGGTTCTGTACATGAAAAGTTGAAAGCGCTATGGTTTCAAACATGAGGAACAAAAAAAAACAAAAGGGCAAAAACGAAAATTGTCTGTGACTTAAAGAGGTAAAGTCGTGTAATAGGCTCTGTAAAGGAAAGCCATTCTAGGAGACTGCTAAGGGGTTTACAGGGTTTCACGAAATTAAGGTTCCTGCTGTACATTGCTTCTGAGTTTGGGGTCAGCACATGTTTCCCCCCCCTCAACCAGTCAGTGGCAAGTCCAAGTCCAAGCCCAGATGAAGTGGGGGCCACTGCTCGGCCGCCAAGTAAGGTAAGTATAGCTTGGTTTCTAATTACCACCTTCTTGAGCAAAATTAAAAAAAGACTACTAGTTTAAAGAACTAAAACTTTTCCTAGACTCTTTCAAAGAAAATAAAACAAAACTAAAAAACGTTTAGGGTACTGACTTTGCTGCGGATTTCACACTGGGAGCTTTGAGGTAAAAATCTGATTTGATACTCAATACCATTTTAGCCTTTAGCCCTTTAAAAAAGGACTACAAAACTTGTATTGACCTCCACCTTCCCTCCCCCGTGTCAACACATCATCTCTGAGGTTACAGTAGGCTTGGCTGGATCTTCTACCCCCACTGAGTGACTGACCAATTTACCATCTCTGACCAGCCCCTCTAGCCTATACCTGAGTAGACGAGGAGTGACAGAAGCAGCTGCTGCAACTTGACTGATTGTGCAAAAGTTGGCAATGAAATTAGGGCTATGTTCACACATGTTGGAGTTTTACTGCAGCATCTTCACAAAAATTATGCACTACTGCAATTAAATAATGCTAAACAACAGAGAGGATCAAAGCTGGCACTGTCAATACCACCTGGGCGAGGCATTAACAGTATATCCCATGTAAGATAATATCAGATAAAGTCCTTATTGTGAGGCTTAACTTCAAAGATAAAGGATGGTCGATCATAATACATGCGCAGAGATGAAATAAAAAAAAAAAGGGCACAAATTAAATCATTACTTTATTCCAATATCAGAGTTACAGGTAGAAACTACAGTGTCGTGTTACAGGTAGAGTATACAGCGTGCTGTGTGGTGTTACAGGTAGACAATACAGCGTGCTGTGTGGTGTTACAGATAGAGAATACAGCGTGCTGTGTGGTGTTACTGAGGTACTGAGTATTGTAGCAGATTTCACAGCGCAACTTGCAATGTTAAGGCACCTTTCAGAAAGGTTGGCAAATGTGGCACACAACATGTTATGCATTTTTTTTTTTGCCATACTTCTTATTGCTTTATAGCTTATACTCTAAAGCAAGAACACAAGAAAACCAAAAGCAAATAAAAATAAGTGAAAGTCACAAATATTTGCAACTTTGTTTCTATTACACTGGTGATAGTGATGAAATACAATTTAGGGTACAAACACACACACCGTATACACAGCAGATACGCAACAAATACGCAGCAGATTTGTTGGTGCAGATTTGATGCTGTGTTCAGTTATTTAGATCTAATCTGCTGCGTATTTGCTGCGTATTTACTGCGTATCGCAGCAGTAAATACGCTGCGTATACGGTGTGTGGGTTTATACCCTTATGGTGCGTTCACACCTACAGGATCTGCAGCTGATTTTCTGCAGCAGATTTCATTTAAATAACTGAACACAGCATCAAATCTGCTGCAGATCTGCTGCAGATCCTGTAGGTGTGAACGCACCCTTAGACAATGTTGTTCTAATCCCTATTAATTGAGCAGAATACCAATATTAATCAAACCATCTGATAGCTGCTGGACTTCGAATTAAGGGACAGACAAGTCTTCTTAAAAGGCAAAGGTCACCCAGAAAAGAAAAACAAACCCTTAAATTGGCATCATACCTACCGACAACAGAGGCTCCTCTTTCAGCAAAAGCCAGGGCATATGCTTTCCCCAAACCTGAAACAAAGACATTCACATTAGACTGTGAAAAAACTGAAATCCATATGACACTTGCCTATTACATTGATTGCCATAAAGAAACGTAGAAATAGACAAAGGAGGGAAATGGTTTCAAAATTCTAATATGCGGCATAGGACACTCTGAAAGCCAATATTACCACTAACAAACCTGCTGGAAATCTCCCAGTTCGCAACAGCATTGTCTTCTGTCAATTTCACTAAGGTAGAAAAAGTTGTAAAACAAAAACTTTGCTCTTTCTGCGCTGCTGCTCTAAACCAATGAGCCTCCATGAGTGATTTCAGATTACATATTACTCCATTTCTTAAAGGGGTTATCAAGTGAAAATCTTTGTCTTTCAAATCAACTGGTGTCAGAAAGTTATACAGATTTGTTATTTACTTTTATTAAAAGTCTTCCCATACGTATTAGCTGCTGTATTAGCTGCTGTATGTCCTGCAGGTAATGTTTTCTTTTCAGTCTGACACAGTGCCCTCTGCTGACATCTCTGGCCCAGACAGGAACTGTTCAGTAAAGGAGAGGGTTTTCTACGGGAATCTGGAATTGGGGACTGAAATACCCCTTTAATCCAACAAAATTGTTGTAGATGGACCTCAAAGAAGCAACTACTAGGAGGAGACCCACCAACATGACAAGACTAGTGTATGGATGTTCTGTATAGATGAAGGAGCTAAAATGCCTCCAAGCCAATATCCAGGACTAATCAGCTAATTACCAGAACCATTTAGATGCCATTATTGTTGCACAAGGGGGTCATACCAGATACCACACCACAGACCCTCACTACATAAATATTTCTGACTTGGCAGTTTGGATTGCTTTCTTTATCTACTTTTAGGACTGGTAGGAAAATCTCTGGCAGTTTTAAGTCAAATTTATGGAGAAATACAGAAGACTCTAAAGAGTTCAAACTTTCAGGAACTGTGAGGCTGTGTTTACACTGTGTTTGGCATACAAGTGTGACACCATATGATTGCGGTTTTATGCCTATAAGCAAATAACAGAGATAGTCAGCTCCTATGCTCCAGGCATTCTGCCCAGGTGCCCAGGGCTCTGAACAGGAATACAAAAACAAGGAATAGTCCAGCACTCCAGGAGTAGAATAAAAGTTGCTGATGTACAGTATAGCGTTGTATCTATTTCAAAAACATTCTGTCAGTCTACATGTGTTTGGATAATAAAGTCTATGGGCACCGTTGTATATGCACCCTATAAAGTTCCCACCATTAAAATCTTCTGCGAGACATAATGTAAACAGGGCGTAAAGATGCATGTTCTTGAAGGGGAACTTCTATTTAAAGGGGCACTCCAGCCAAAGTTCACTTTCTGTGCAGCTCTGAATGACATAAGTGTTGTACTTCTAGTAAAAATGCTTGCATCACGGGCTGGCTGCATTCCAGCATCGCCATTTTGTGCTGTGACGTCAGCTTGCAGTGGGCGTCTCTTCTTCCTGGATGTGCCCTCCTCCTATTCTGAGACAGCGACTGTGTGCCGTGCCATAAGTGAGAGTACAGCTGATAGAGCAGAGCCATTGGCCCTGATTCCCCCTGTGCTGTTCAGTCAGGTCACATAATATTCCTGAAAGTATCATGTGCTTTAAATGTGAACATCACAGGTGTGGCCAAAGGCTCTGCCCAGTTGGATGTACCCTTGCTTATCACGAGAGTGTGGCACAGAAGTGATGTCTCAGAAGACGAAGGCGGAGCATCCAGGAAGAAAAGACGCCCACTGCAGGCTGAAGTTACGGCACAAAATGGCATCACTGGAACAGAGCCGGCCCGTGTTGCAAGCATCCTTACAACACTTTCGGCAGTCAGAGCTGCACAGAAAGTGATCTTTAGCCAGAGTGCCCATTTAACCCCTTAAGAACGGAGCCCAAAATGGCCTTAAGGGCAGGAGAATTTTCAATTTAGCGTTTTTGTTCTTTCCTCCTCATCTTCGATGATTCTTATTTGTGTAGATGAGATGTATTGATCAATTTTTATTCATTTTATTTTAAATAAAATGTAATAAAAAAAAATTAATCCTGGTGTTTTTTTACCGCTTTTTATTTATGGCATTCACCGTGCGGGAACAATATTGATTTATTTTATTAGATCGGACGATTACACACACTACGGTATATTATAGGTTTATTTATTTTGTGTGTTTTATTTATAAAATGGGAAAGGGGGGGGGATTTAAACTTTTATTGGGGGAGGGGCTATAGTGTGTTTTTTAAAACTTCATTTTTTTTATTTTTATTTTTTATTTTTTACACTTTTTATGTCCCCTTAGGGGACTTTAACATTTTTACATTGGATTTCTTACACTGATCATTGGTATATTGTTATGCCATAGCATAGCATTGATTGCATAGAACCTGCCTGTGCAGACTCTATACAGTGATCGCCGATCTGACTGCCAGGAGGAAGGCAAGAGACCTCCGGCAGTCAGATACAACGATCGGAAAACCTGCAGTCACGCTGCGGAGGTCCCAATAGGTCAGTGACAGGAGCACAGCTACTGCCACTGATGTAAGTGACACAATTGCGGCACTGCAGGGGTTCATTACTTATCAGCTGCTTTATGACCTGCAGGAAGTGGCATTTTATTTCCAGCCTGACACAGTGTTCTTTGCTGCCCCCTCTGTCAATGTCAGTAACTGTCCAGAGCAGGAGATATTTTCTATGGGGATTTGCTGCTGCTCTGGACAGTTCCTGTCATGGACAGAGGTGGCAGCAGAGAGCCATGTCAGACTTCCTGCAGGACATACAACTGAAAAGTACTGGAAAGTCTAATTAACTTTCTTGCACCAATTGATTTGGAAAAAAAATCCCTTTCAGAGTTGGGTCACATGGTTTATTCATTGCCGCTTTTTGTTATAATTTCCCATGTAGAAAATCTTCAGCATTTGCATTAGCAGCAAAGTAGAAGACATTTAGAAAACGTCCCATAACCGCCACTAGACCACCAGGGGTACAGGCATTAAGAGGGTTATCCAGCACTACAAAAACATGGCCACTTTGCCCCTACTGTTGTCTCCAGATTGGGTGGGGTTTCAAACTCAGTTCCATTGAAGTAAATGGAGCCTATCTGCAAACCCTACCTGAACTGGAGACAAGAGAGGGGGAAAAGTGGCCATGTTTTTGTAGCGCTGGATAACCCCTTTAACTCCTTACTGCTCTTGATTTCCAGGTGAGCCAACAGTAGCATTTTATTGCCCTTGACCACCAGGGACACCAACTTCATCCACATATTGCTCTAGAGTAGAACACCAGAAGTACTGGCCACCAGTCCTAAAAAGGACCACTTTCTGCTCTAGATCCCCCTCCCTATGACACAGATTTTAACCACTTACCATTCTAGATCCCCAGGTACTATGACACTAAATGTTCTTATTAACCTAGACCACCAGGAATGTTAACTTTACTCATATATTGCTGTAAACTACTGCTCCTCTACTGCACATATCTCCATCATTGGCAATACTAATGATGCATTTACACAGAAAGATTTATCTGACAGATTTTGGAAGCCAAAGCCAGGAATGCATTTGAAAAGAAGAGAAATCTCAATCTTTCCTTTATGACTTGTTCCCTGGTTATAGTCTGTTCCTGGCTTTGGCTTCAAAGATCTGACAGATAAATCTTTCTGTGTAAACGCAGCATAAGGGTTCATTTACACAGAAAGATTATCTGACAGATTATCTGCCAAAGATTTGAAGCCAAAGCCAGAAACAGACTATAAACAGATCATGTCATAAAGGAAAGCCTGAGATTTCTCCTCTTTTCAAATCCATTCTTGGCTTTGGCTTCAAATCTTTGGCAGATAATCTTTCTGTGTAAATGGACCCTAAGTCTCCCCTGATGTTTATCCTAATGCATATTAGTATTAGAATATACATTACAGGTACCTGTGTAAGTATTGCTGCAGCACAATTTAGCAGAGAGATTGGGTATAACTGTCAATCACCGATCACTCCTGGAACCGGGGAGGTGAGTGGACGTCTTTTCTCCCAGACACCTCCTCCCCGCTCCCAGCAAAAAAGTGCCCCCCCCGCTGGAGTACCCCTTTAAAGTTGTTTGCCTGGGAATGTTAAGAGTTGTTTATCTGTAAATTCACAAATATAAATTAAACCAGGCTGGGAGTGAAGGTGAGCGGGTGATTCCTGTATGTGGCTGGGACCAGGGACCCTTGAAGCTATCCACCGCCCCCGCCCCCTTCTTGTGTTTTGGTAGAAAGGCGTCAACCCCACTCCCATTTACCAGGTCACTGACAGCAGGGCATCTTGCTGTCAAACATCCAGGATAGTAAAGCAAAAGTGTGAACAGAAGCTACTGGCAGACGACATGACAGCTCACTGGTCCTGGCACTTATAACCTATTGGTAGAATAATGGCTGTTCTGGCCAATTACTATCTGCAACCTGTGGCTGCTGCAGTCCTCAGCATGCCCTGACAGCCAACAACTGGAGCAGGATGACTGATCTAGGGGATGAACAATGTTAGTATGACACTGGCCTGGCACACCCCGGTGTGATGGCTGCACTGTTATAGCCGGTGTCCTCAGGCCTCATGGTAGCACCTGGCCTTTGCAGTTTGGTCTTTGGATCAGCCGATCCCCTGCACTGATAACCAGCAGCCATCATGCCCTTTACCCCCAGTATCTCCTAGAAGATAACCAAAGTGACAAGCTGCAGGTTTCTCTACATAAACGGTCTGCAGAGTGGTGAGACTACAACTCCCATCACGTACTGTCTGCAGTTACAGGAGCGGTGTTACTACAGCCCCCATCATGTACTGCCTGCTGTTAGAGGAGAGGTGAGACTACAGCCCCCATCATGTACTGCCTGCAGTTAGAGGAGCGGTGAGACTACAGCCCCTATCATGTACTGCCTGCAGGTAGAGGAGCAGGAGACTACAGCCCCCATCATGTACTGTCTGCAGTTAGAGGAGGAGACTACAACCCCCATCATGTACTGTCTGCAGTTAGAGGAGCAGGAGACTACAACCCCCATCATGTACTGTCTGCAGTTAGAGGAGCAGGAGACTACAGCCCCCATCATGTACTGTCTGCAGTTAGAGGAGCAGGAGACTACAACCCCCATCATGTACTGCCTGCAGGTAGAGGAGCAGGAGACTACAGCCCCCATCATGTACTGTCTGCAGTTAGAGGAGCAGGAGACTACAACCCCCATCATGTACTGCCTGCAGGTAGAGGAGCAGGAGACTACAACCCCCATCATGTACTGCCTGCAGGTAGAGGAGCAGGGGACTACAGCCCCCATCATGTACTGCCTGCAGGTAGAGGAGCAGGGGACTACAGCCCCCATCATGTACTGCCTGCAGGTAGAGGAGCAGGGGACTACAGCCCCCATCATGTACTGTCTGCAGTTAGAGGAGCAGGAGACTACAGCCCCCACCATGTACTGTCTGCAGTTAGAGGAGCAGGAGACTACAGCCCCCATCATGTACTGCCTGCAGGTAGAGGAGTAGGAGACTACAGCCCCCACCATGTACTGTCTGCAGTTAGAGGAGCAGGAGACTACAGCCCCCATCATGTACTGTCTGCAGGTAGAGGAGTAGGAGACTACAACCCCCATCATGTACTGTCTGCAGTTAGAGGAGCAGGAGACTACAGCCCCCATCATGTACTGTCTGCAGGTAGAGGAGCAGGAGACTACAGCCCCCATCATGTACTGTCTGCAGGTAGAGGAGCAGGAGACTACAGCCCCCATCATGTACTGCCTGCAGGTAGAGGAGTAGGAGACTACAACCCCCATCATGTACTGTCTGCAGTTAGAGGAGCAGGAGACTACAGCCCCCATCATGTACTGTCTGCAGGTAGAGGAGCAGGAGACTACAGCCCCCATCATGTACTGTCTGCAGGTAGAGGAGCAGGAGACTACAGCCCCCATCATGTACTGCCTGCAGGTAGAGGAGTAGGAGACTACAACCCCCATCATGTACTGTCTGCAGTTAGAGGAGCAGGAGACTACAGCCCCCATCATGTACTGTCTGCAGTTAGAGGAGCAGGAGACTACAGCCCCCATCATGTACTGTCTGCAGGTAGAGGAGGTGTCAGTGCAGAGGTTGCGCACAGGTGCAGGTGGATGGCTCCATGATGAGAGTAGCAGCAGTACGCTGTATATACAATCAGTCCGGAAACCGATCCCCGCCGCTCTCACCTCCCCCGGCTCCGGTCACCAGCACCACCCGACCATCAAAGCGCAAAGAAGAAGCCATCTCTAATCTCCCGCAGGAACCTCGGCTGTGACAGCCACAATCACCGGGACACAGGAGGTGAAGCAGTGCGTATCAAGCCTCAATCTGAGACGATGGGCGGGGCTACAAAGTATTACTCTAGATATGATTGGCTGGCTGACGCATGATGTTGTCGCGAAAGTAAATTAGGCGTGGCCTTGTAACCAGGAAGCGACACTGTAACCCTCTCCTGCCTGGCGATGACAGGTCACCTGATTCTGTTAGTTGTCTTTAGACATCAGCATGTTCAGTGACACGCGCTTTTTACAACAACCAATCAGGTCCACGATTTACTTTCTCAGCACATTTCTAACTTTAAAAGCTTATCTGTGATTGGTCGCTGTGAACTTTCTCTGAGCCACTTGTATGGCACTTTGCAGACCAGTAAATGTACCGATTGAAGAGTCTCTTCCACTGTTTATTACACCACTTTTGTGCTTCATGATGCCGTTTTAGTGGCCTGCTTTTACCAATATAAGTAAATTATTTTTTTTATTTTTTTTGCATTTTTTGAGTTGTGCTTTCCTCAGTACAAGACCTATGATTGTTTGATCATGTGATTTAGGAAAGTAAAAAAATCCACAAAAAAATGCAATTTTAAGGTTGCGTTCACATGCTGGGATTCCCTATAATGTTATTGTGTATGGATTTACATACAGCCAAATGTTCATTCTGCTGCAAGTATGTAAAGCCCAGTCCCTCTTAACCCAATGCTGCCTGTTTAATACTTTAGCGGCCTGAGCTCCTGTAGCTTCTGTGGCTCCCTGACGTCCCTGCTTAGCCAATCCCTTAGGGGCCTATTCCACGGAGCGATAATCGGCCCGATTTGGCCGATTATCGCTCTGTGGAATAGAGAGAACAATCAGTTGATGATCGTGTCATCGGCAGATCGTTCATTTAGGTTCAAACCTAAAATCATCAGTCGTCATCTGCGCATGGCTACGTGGAATAGCGGGCGCAGCGGCGACCGGCGATTTCACAAACATAATACATTACCTGTCCAGACGCAGGTCTTCTCCTTATTCCGGTCCCACGCGGCAGCATCAGCTTCGGAGCGGCCTGTCTGAGCTCATAGACCGCTCAGCCAATCACTGGTCAAGACCGCCGCGGCCAATGATTGAATGAGCGGTCTGCCAGTTCAGACAGGCCGCTCCGAAGCTGATGCTGCCGTGCGGGATCGGGAGAAGGAGAAGACCTGCGCCTAGACAGGTAATGTATGAAACAAGGGCTGAAAGGACATTAGTAACGATGTCTCTGCAGCCCTCGCTAACGATTGTCGGGCCGTGGAATAGGCCCAGTAAACGAGCGCCTGGCAGATCGGCGCTTGTTTACATCGTTTATCGGCCTCTGCTCGGCCCGTGGAATATTACCCTTAGACCAAGTACACACACTGTATTTAGCCGTTTAACAACAGCTGTTACTGCAGAGTGCAACAATGGCCATTTTTTAACAGCACTGCTTAATCGTATAACAGTCTATGGAACCATGGCCATAGTAAATACACTACAGCTGTTGTCTCTGCGGCTGCACAAATTAATTGACAGGTCTGTTTTGTACAGAACAGCGGCCGTACAAAATAGCCTCTGCTCACAGTGTAACGATGGCTCCCAGCCATACTTTACACTGTGCTCTATGGCAAATTGGCACACGCAAATATTTTAAGCAGGAAAAAAACACCATAAGGGTATAAACCCACACACCAGTAAATACGCTGCATATACGGTGTGTGGGTTTATACCCTAAGGCTACAAACCCACTTGGCGGGTCTGCAGCGAGTCCCCTTGCTGCGTATTTGCAGCGAGACTCGCTGCAGATCCCGGCCCTATACTTTTAATGGCAGACAAACACGCAGCAGGGATGTACATCCCTGCTGCGAATTTGTCTGCAGCCCACCCCATTAACCCCCCGGCCGCCGGAGCTGATACTTCACCTGATCCCGGCTCCGGCGGTTCCCGATGTCTTCATCAAGCCGGAGCGGGGACCAGGTGAAGTATATGCTCCAGCCAGCCGCCCGCAGCCCCGGCCGCCCAATCGCCCTCCCCCGTAGCACCGATCGCACGCCCCCCCGCAGCACCGATCGCTCGCACGCCCCCCTGCAGCCCCTGCCGCCCGATCGCCCCCCGATGGGGGCTGCAGGTGGGCGATCGGTGCTGCCGGGTGGTGATCGAGCGGCCGGGGCTGGGGGGGGGGTCGTGCGATCGGTCGGCCGGGGCTGCGGGCAGCTGGCTGGAGCATATACTTCACCTGGTCCCCGCTCCGGCTTGCTGAAGACATCGGGAACCGACGGAGCCGGGATCAGGTGAAGTATCAGCTCCGGCGGCCGGGGGGTTAATGGGGTGGGCTGCAGACAAACTCGCAGCAGGGATGTACATGTGTTTGTCTGCCATTAAAAGTATAGGGCCGGGATCTGCAGCGAGTCTCGCTGCAAATACGCAGCAAGGGGACTCGCTGCAGACCCGCCAAGTGGGTTTGTAGCCTAAGGCTATTTTTCCACACAGTATTTGGTCAGTATTTTGCAAACAAAACCAGGAGTGGACTCAAAACACAGAAAGGCTATGTTCACCCACTGTTGAAATTGAGTGGACGGCAGCTATTTAATGGCAAGTAACGTCTGTTATTGCAAAACAACAGCCCTTGTTTTTTTTTTTTTTTGTTTAGGGCCAGGTTCACACTATGTAAAAACAACGGCCGCATTTCATCACAACGGTTGTAGTTGTGCAAACAACGGACGCTATTTGTGAAATAATGGACATTGTTTGCACAACTTCGGCCATTGTTATGAAACACGGCCGTTGTTCTCACTGTTTCAATAGGTTTTTATTGACAGAGATTTTCAAATATAATACAGCACAAGGACTCAGATATATAGAGCAGGTATAAAATTAACTGCACAAATAATGCTATTCAACGAGGATACAGTTGAGTATGCAGTATAAAATGCTACTAATAATATTGCTAAATAAACACATAGCAAACGTATATTGCATTTAACTTACGAGACAGAGATATATGGAATACACAAAATGACACAAAATTGCCCTTGGGCACTGCTAGTCGGAAGCATTATCAATGAGCAGCTAAGGAGCGAAATACTAGTATGAGATGCTCCATATGTGGATGCAGACAACTATAATAATAATAAAGTAAGTATGAATAGCGCTGCACAAGGGCACAATGCAAATGAACCATAACAGAAATGATTAACAAGCTGAAACAGGGCATACAAAGATTATACGAGGACTGCAGTAGCAGCCAACATATAGTGGAGAAGAGAAGGCTTGGTATCGGCGTGTCGAATTGCTACAAGAGCATGCATGCCAGGGAGAGTAGGGGGCACAAAGTTCGGCCTATGTTAAGGGGCTAAAGAACCGTCCAATTGCACAGGAGCTCATGCAAGAGTCCAAGAGTCCATCAATTGCTGGCCCTCCTCCGGATTGGCTATAAAATGCTTGCCATTTTGGTGGAATATTAGCAGGCGCGCAGACGGAAGCCATTTATATTGAATGCCTTTATTCCTGAGCGAGGTGGTTATATTAGCGAACGATCTGCGTTGTCTCAAAGTCTCTGGGGACAAGTCTGCATAAACTAAAATGTCCTTGTATTCCTCTGAGAGTCTTTCTCCCCTTCTAATCGCCGCTAGGATTGCAGACTTTACGTGTAAGAAATGTACCCTGACGACAACATCTCTATGAACAGTAGAAGGGAGATGATGGGGTCTGGGGATTCTTACCCAGTCAAGAGACAGTTCATGTGAAGAGCAAGTGGGCAACACATGTTTGAATTATTTCCGTATATATGCTGGCAGCTCTGAGTTGGAGATAGATTCCGGCACGTTGCGCAATTTCAGGTTATTATGCCGGTTGTAATCATCAAGCGCCATAATTTTATTACGTAGTAATATAGATTCATCTTCAATGCGTCTACAGGTTTCTGACAGAGAATTATGAGCATTGATCACCTCACTCAGTTTTACTTCTGCAAGTAGTGCCCTATCCTCCATCGCTCTCACCGATGAGGAAAGGGATGAGAAAAGTTGGTCAATTCCGGCTAACAGTGAATCTCTGATGGATGAGATCATGTCTTTGACCAAAGAAGCAGTCAGCTGGGTGGCACCAGTGAGGGATGAGTTTAAAAGTTTTTCAGAGTCTCTCTGTAGTACTGCCAGTAGAGAGGAGAGTGAGTGGGATGAAACATTTGAAGCCTGTAGGAAATGTCCAGAAGGTGGCCGAGTAAGTGTAGGTGGTGTACAGTACTAAGGAAGTCCAACAATCCAGCTGTCACGAGTGGCTGGGGGAAGATAAGACACAAGACAGTGGGCCCTAAATCTGACCCCACCCACTGTCACCTGCCTACTTGCCTCAGTCGACCCTAGGCGGTCGCGGACAACCACGAAGACAATCCCTATACTGAATACGTGCAGAACATAAAACGCAGACAGACAGACAAACAAAATGCGGAGAGTCAACTAGCCGAGTCAGGAACCAAACGAGCAACGCAGTACAAAATCAGAACCGAGCGGAGAGTCAGGGGACAGGCAAAAGGTCAGAATCCAGGCAAGACAAAATGGAGAAGGATAGGACAGAATACAAGGGACTGGGGAGCTGGGATCAGGACAACTAATAGCCAGCGATAACCTGCTGGCCACACTGAAACTATATACTGGACCAGGAGCCCGGACCAAAGGCTGATTGGTCCGGCCTCCTGAGTCCAGCCTCACTGCAGCTGTTGCACTGCAGGCTGAGCGGCCGGGCGACCTGTCACTCAGCCTGAGTGCAAAACACATCAGCTGCGTGCCGGCCGGCCAGCTGACGGTCACGTGACCCCACGGCGTCCCCGGTTGCTAGGGACGCCGTCGGGTCTCCGTGACGTCACTCGGCTCCGGCGGGCGGAGCAGCGGCGCGCTCCCGAGCCGACAGCCGGAGCCGAGCCGGAAGGAGACGCCGCTGGAGCCGGACAAGGTAAGTTCCTTACATTACCCCCTCCCCTATGAGGGGCCTCAGGACCCTTAGTAACAGGACCTGGTTTAGACGGGTTGTGCAAATGATATTGCCGAATGAGACGTGGTGCATGCATATCCCTACTTGCTACCCAAGTGCGCTCCTCTGGGCCAAATCCTCTCCAATGAACCAGATACTGTAAAGAACTCTGAACTCGGCGAGAATCCAGAATCCTCTCTACCTCATATTCAAGTTCACCCTGAATAATCAAAGGAGCAGGGGGAGCAGACGGTAACACGGGATTAATATATTTCTTTAACAGAGACTTATGGAAGACATCGTGAATTTTTAGACTCTTAGGCAACAGTAACTTAAACGAAACTGAGTTGACAACTTTTACTATGGCATAAGGACCAATATATTTAGGAGAAAGTTTACCAGATGGTGTTTTCAATCTCAAGTTTTTAGTAGAGAGCCATACCTTGTCACCTACCCTGTACTCAGGGCCAGATATACGTCTTTTGTCTGATTGTTTTTTACAATTTTCTTGGGCTTTAACCAGGTTCTGAAGAGCCTGGGCCCAAACTGTGCACAGTTTTCTGTAGATTTTTTCGGCGGATGGATTAATGGACTCGGCCGCATGTACAGAAGAACAACGAGGATTAAACCCAAAATTACAAAAAAATGGTGACATTTTGAGAGACTGACTTTCACGATTATTCAGGGCAAACTCTGCCAAAGACAGGTATTCTCTCCATTTCTCCTGTGACCCTGCAACAAAACATCTCAAGAACTGCTCCAGTGACTGGTTAACCCTTTCCGTCTGACCATTGGACTGCGGATGGAAAGCTGAAGAAAAGGACAAGGATATGCCCAGGCGACCACAAAACTCCCTCCAGAATTTAGACACAAATTGTACTCCCCTGTCAGAAACAATATTCTCTGGTACACCATGTAAACGTAAGATATGATTAATAAAAAGAGAAGCCAAGGTACGAGCGTTAGGAAGCTTGCTGAGAGGAATTAAATGGCACATCTTAGAGAACCTATCAACCACCACCCAAATCACAGTTTTACCCTTAGAGGGTGGTAAATCAGTTATGAAGTCCATTGAGATGTGGGTCCACGGTCTAGCAGGTACCGGTAGGGGTTGGAGAAGTCCCTCGGGTAATCTGCGCGGAACCTTGGACCTGGCGCAAATCTCACAAGCCTCCACAAACAGCTTAGTATCTCTGACCCAAGATGGCCACCAATAATGACGAGATAATAAATACTTAGTACCAGCAATACCTGGATGACCTGCCAAAACTGAACAATGTGTTTCTTCCAGGACTCTCAAACGAAGATTTGGGGGAACAAACAGTTTGTTCTCCGGGGTATTTCTAGGCGCCATAGATTGAGACTGGACGACTTGGGCAGCCAGATCGGGCTGCAGTATAGCCACCACCACCCCCGGAGATAAGATGGTTTCAGACTCCTTTATGGGGACTTCATTGACGTCGAAACTACGAGATAAAGCATCTGCCCTTACATTTTTGGAACCCGGTCTGAAGGTGATTTCAAAGTTAAACCGTGTGAAAAAGAGTGCCCATCTGGCCTGTCGTGGAGTAAGACGCTTAGCTTTATCCAAATAAACAAGGTTTTTGTGGTCGGTTAAAACCTTAACTTTGTGTTTAGCCCCCTCTAGAAAGTGCCTCCATTCATCGAACGCCCACTTAATGGCAAGGAGTTCCCTATTGCCTATATCATAGTTGCATTCTGCTTTGGAGAACTTTCTAGAGAAATAGGCAATGGGTCGGAGATTGGTGAGAGTTTCAGGACCCTGTGAAAGAACAGCCCCCACCCCTACCTCTGAGGCATCCACCTCGACAATAAAAGGTTGCTCAAAGTCAGGTTGAATCAACACCGGAGCTACAGAAAAACATCTTTTAAGTTTGTCAAATGCCAGAATGGCTTCAGGAGTCCAGTTATCCACATCAGCTCCCTTTCTGGTAAGATCTGTTAAGGGCTTAGCAATCACTGAGAACCCCTTAATAAATTTTCTGTAATAGTTAGCAAATCCCAAAAATCTCTGTAAAGCTTTAAGATTCCTTGGGCGCTCCCACTTGGCAATGGCCGTCACCTTAAGGGGATCCATCCCAAAAGAACTAGGGGTGATTTTATATCCCAAAAAAGAGACCTCCTGAACCCCAAACTGGCACTTTGACAATTTAGCAAACAAATGGTTAAGTCTTAGGAGTTCCATAACCTTACGAACATGACCAACATGCGAAGACCAATCTGGAGAGAAAATCAGGATATCATCCAGGTATACCACTAAAAAACGTCCCAGGTAGTCGCGAAAAACATCGTTAACAAAACGTTGAAAAACTGCAGGTGCATTACACAACCCGAAGGGCATGACAAGGTATTCGAAGTGTCCTTTGGGGGTATTGAAGGCAGTTTTCCATTCATCGCCCTCCTTTATACGAATCAAATTATAGGCCCCCCGGAGGTCAATTTTGGAGAACCACCGGGCCCCTACAATCTGATCAAACAAATTAGGAATCAGAGGGAGAGGATGTTGATTTTTAATCGTGATTTTATTTAATTCCCGATAGTCAATGCAAGGGCGTAAGCCACCATCCTTTTTACCCACAAAGAAAAACCCAGCACCAAGGGGAGAACAGGAAGGACGGATGTGACCCTTATGTAAACTCTCTTTAACATAATCACGCATAGCCTCTCTCTCTGGTTTAGACAAGTTAAAAATGCGTCCTTTCGGGTACTTGGATTCAGGAACTAAATCAATAGCACAATCGTATGGACGATGAGGGGGTAGCTCGTCCACCGATTTTCATCAAAGACATCAAGAAAATCAGATAGAAATTCAGGGAGCTCTCCTTCTAACGAAGAACATTCGGTTAAATTCAAAGAAATACAATGGGCGGCACAACCTGGTCCCCATTGGACAAGTTCTCTGTTTACCCAATCAAACACAGGGTTATGCTGGGTCAACCACGGTAAACCTAAAATAACATCAGAGGACAAATTGTCCATAACCAAAAAATCTAGACACTCAGAATGGATCGACCCCACTTTCACTTCGAGAGGAGGAGTAATATATTTTACCCTTCCTTGGGCCAATGGGGTAAAATCCGCCCCCGTGATACTCAGCGGGCATTTAAGCTGAAGCGGGCATACCCCCAGACCGGACCAAAACCCGGAATTAACAAAATTAGCGGATGCCCCTGAGTCAACATGGGCAAACCCCGAGATACATCTCTCGCCCAAGCATAGCGAGATGGGAACCATCAATTTATTCTTATCGAGTGGTACCTGTGCGCCTGAGTGACCCCCTCGATAGTCACTCAGGCGCTGGAGTTTTCCGACGATTTTCCAGGCCTGGAGGTACATTCCCGAACCCGGTGTCCAGCTTTGCCGCAGTATAAGCAAAGATTATGCTGCATCCGATGGGCTCGTCTAGTTCTTGCATCGGTGGCGCCAATTTGCATAGGTTCCTCCGGTGGTGGCAGCAGGGAAGAGGGGTTTTTAGGAAAAGACACAAGAGAGAAAGAGGTACTACAGGGTTCAGAGGTGCCCTTCTCCCTTCGTCTGTCTCGCATCCGGCGGTCTACCCTAATGGCTAACGTCATTGTCTCTTCTAACGTTTCAGGGGGAGGATAAGCTATTAACAGGTCCTTCAACTGGTCAGAGAGACCCACCCGGAACTGGTAGCGCAGAGCGGAGTCGTTCCAACCAGATGGGATACACCACTGGCGGAACTCTGCGCAATAATCTTCCACTGGTCTTTTCCCCTGTTTTAGGGACGTCAATTGTCGCTCGGCCACTGCAGTCCTGTCAGGGTCATCGTACAATAGTCCCAATGCCGAAAAGAAAAAGTCCACAGAAGTTAGTTCTATGGCGTTAGGAGGGAGAGAGAATGCCCACTCTTGTGGGGGACCCTGCAGGAGGGACATGATTATTCCCACTCTTTGGGCCTCATCTCCTGACGAACGGGGACGCAGTCGAAAAAAACAACCGACACCCTTCTCTGAAGGTTCGAAAACTCTTTCTATCCCCCTTAAATTTTTCCGGGAGTTGTACAGGCGGTTCAGGGGGAGAGGGCGTGGTCATCGTAACCTGTCGAGGAGCAGCCTCCTGCTCCTGAACCCGTTCAGCGAGATTCTGAACCAATGTGTTCAGATTCTGCATCTGTTCCACTAGTGCCTTCATAGGATCCATGATAACAAATCGTTGGCACACGTCACAAAAAATTTTTTGGGCTGGCTATTCTGTCACGAGTGGCTGGGGGAAGATAAGACACAAGACAGTGGGCCCTAAATCTGACCCCACCCACTGTCACCTGCCTACTTGCCTCAGTCGACCCTAGGCGGTCGCGGACAACCACGAAGACAATCCCTATACTGAATACGTGCAGAACATAAAACGCAGACAGACAGACAAACAAAATGCGGAGAGTCAACTAGCCGAGTCAGGAACCAAACGAGCAACGCAGTACAAAATCAGAACCGAGCGGAGAGTCAGGGGACAGGCAAAAGGTCAGAATCCAGGCAAGACAAAATGGAGAAGGATAGGACAGAATACAAGGGACTGGGGAGCTGGGATCAGGACAACTAATAGCCAGCGATAACCTGCTGGCCACACTGAAACTATATACTGGACCAGGAGCCCGGACCAAAGGCTGATTGGTCCGGCCTCCTGAGTCCAGCCTCACTGCAGCTGTTGCACTGCAGGCTGAGCGACCTGTCACTCAGCCTGAGTGCAAAACACATCAGCTGCGTGCCGGCCGGCCAGCTGACGGTCACGTGACCCCACGGCGTCCCCGGTTGCTAGGGACGCCGTCGGGTCTCCGTGACGTCACTAGGCTCCGGCGGGCGGAGCAGCGGCGCGCTCCCGAGCCGACAGCCGGAGCCGAGCCGGAAGGAGACGCCGCTGGAGCCGGACAAGGTAAGTTCCTTACACCAGCACTTGGCAAAGAAGTTTCTCATTTATTCCATGATATTATAATAGACAGCAGAACACCAACAGGCAGTGACCCCACATATTAGACGCGTTTCGAGCGCATGCGCACTCTTGTTCACATCTGAAACATTTGAAGCCTGTAGGAAATGTCCAGAAGGTGGCCGAGTAAGTGTAGGTGGTGTACAGACCTGAGGTGGCTGACGGAAACAAGTGTCTTTAGTTTCCAATGGCTGATTACATACACTGCTGATAAATGTTGGAGCCAAGGGTGAGAGGAAGGATGTCTTCTGGCAGCTCTGGGCAGCAGGAGAGTCAAGTAAATGCGAGACACAGTCAGCAGGAGTAGATAGTTCAGGGGCGTCAGGTGTAGAGGAGGTCACCCCGTCTGCAAAGAGTTCAGGGAGGCATAGGTTGGATAGGGATCGAATAAGTGGCTCAGCTGCAGGAGAAGGAAGGAGAGGAGTCGGGGGAGAATCTCAAGGAGGAGAGAGGTGGTGTCGCTGTTCTCCCGTGTTTACGAAGAGCTGCTTGCGGGAGTTGGAGCCCAGTGGCGGATTATAATGTGGGCGGTTTGGGCGGCCGCCCGGGGCCCGAGGCTCCGGGGGGGGGCCCATGCCACGCCGCCCACATTATAATGCCGCCCGGGAGGCCCCCTTCCCCCCGCCACTGCAGGCTCTTGTGACCGCAAGCATTGTTTTGCTTGCGGTCACAAGAGTCTCCGGCTGCCTCCGGCTGATGCGTGGCTGCCGGGGGTGTCCCGTCCTCTCCCCGGCAGCGCGCGCATCACACAGCTCCTAGTGCCGCCTGGGGCCCTGTCTTCCGGTACTGGGAGCGCACGTACCGGAAGTCAGGGCCCAGGCGGCACTAGGAGCTGTGTGATGCACGCGCTGCCGGGGAGAGGACAGGACACCCCCGGCAGCCGCGCATAAGCCGGAGACTGCAGAAGGAGAGAGGATCGACGGGGGAACGCAGAGTTGTATTTTGTTATTTTTGTGTTATTTACTGACTGGGGGGGGGGCATCTATGAAGGGGAGAAGAGGGGGACCATCTATAAAGGGAGGGGGGAGAGGGGGACCATCTATAAAGGGGAGAAGAGGGGGGGACCATCTATAAAGGGAGGGGGGAGAGGGACCATCTATAGAGGGGGGAAAGAGGGAGACCATCTCTAAAGGGGGAAAGAGGGGGACCATCTATAAAGGGGGAAAGAGGGGGACCATCTATAAAGGGGGGGGGAGAGGGGGACCATCTATAGAGGGGGGAAAGAGGGGGACCATCTATAAGGGGGGGGAGAGGGGGACCATTTATAAGGGGGGAAAGAGGGGGACCATCTATAAAGAGGGGGGAAAGGGGGACCATCTATAGAGGGGGGAAAGAGGGGGACCATCTATAAGGGGGGAGAGGGGGACCATCTATAAGGGGGGAAAGAGGGGGACCATCTATAAGGGGGGGGGGGAGAGGGGGACCATCTATAAGGGGGGGGAGAGGGGGACCATCTATAAGGGGGGGAGAGGGGGACCATCTATAAGGGGGGGAGGGGGACCATCTATAAGGGGGGAAAGAGGGGGACCATCTATAAAGGGGGGGAAGAGGGGGACCATCTATAAAGGGAGGGGGGAGAGGGACTATCTATAAAGGGGGGAAAGAGGGGGACCATCTATAAAGGGAGGGGGGAGAGGGACCATCTATAAAGGGGGGAAAGAGGGGGACCATCTATAAGGGGGGGGGAGAGGGGGACCATCTATAAAGGGAGGGGGGAGAGGGACCATCTATAAAGGGAGGGGGGAGAGGGACCATCTATAAAGGGGGGAAAGAGGGGGACCATCTATAAAGGGAGGGGGGAGAGGGACCATCTATAAAGGGGGGAAAGAGGGGGACCATCTATAAGGGGGGGGAGAGGGGGACCATCTATAAGGGGGGGGGAGAGGGGGACCATCTATAAGGGGGGGAGAGGGGGACCATCTATAGGGGGGGGGAGAGGGGGACCATCTATAAGGGGGGGGAGAGGGGGACCATCTATAAGGGGGGGAGAGGGGGACCATCTATAAGGGGGGAAAGAGGGGGACCATCTATAAAGGGGGGAAAGAGGGGGACCATCTATAAGGGGGGGGGGAGAGGGGGACCATCTATAAGGGGGGGGGAGAGGGGGACCATCTATAAGGGGGGGGGGAGAGGGGGACCATCTATAAGGGGGGGAGAGGGGGACCATCTATAAGGGGGGAAAGAGGGGGACCATCTATAAGGGGGGAAAGAGGGGGACCATCTATAAAGGGAGGGGGAGAGGGGGACCATCTATAAAGGGGGGGAAGAGGGGGACCATCTATAAAGGGAGGGGGGAGAGGGACTATCTATAAAGGGGGGAAAGAGGGGGACCATCTATAAAGGGAGGGGGGAGAGGGGGACCATCTATAAAGGGGGGAAAGAGGGGGACCATCTATAAAGGGAGGGGGGAGAGGGGGACCATCTATAAAGGGGGGAAAGAGGGGGACCATCTATAAGGGGGGGGGAGAGGGGGACCATTTATAAGGGGGAAAGGGGGACCATCTATAAAGGGGGGAAAGAGGGGGGCCATCTATAAAGGGAGGGGGGAGAGGGACCATCTATAAAAGGGGGAAAGAGGGGGACCATCTATAAAGGGAGGGGGAGAGAGGGGGACCATCTATAAGGGGGGAAAGAGGGGGACCATCTATAAAGGGGAAAAGAGGGGGACCATCTATAGTGGGGGAAAGAGGGGAACCATCTATAAGGGGGGAAAGAGGGGGACCATCTATAGAGGGGGAAAGAGGGGGACCATCTATAAAGGGGGAAAGAGGGGGACCATCTATAAAGGTGGAAAGAGGGGGACCATCTATAGAGGGGGGGAAAGAGGGGGACCATCTATAGAGGGGGAAAGAGGGGGACCATCTATAAAGGGGGAAAGAGGGGGACCATCTATAAAGGGGGAAAGAGGGGGACCATCTATAGAGGGGGGAAAGAGGGGGACCATCTATAGAGGGGGAAAGAGGGGGACCATCTATAAGGGAGGTGGTAGAGGGGGACCATCTATAAGGGAGAAAGAGGGGGACCATTTATAAAGGGGGAAAGAGGGGGACCATCTATAGAGGGGGAAAGAGGGGGACCATCTATAAGGGGGGAAGAGGGGGACCATCTGTAAAGGGGGAAAGAGGGGGACCATCTATAGAGGGGGACAGTCTATAGAGGGGGAAAGAGGGGGACCATCTATAGAGGGGGAACATGTATTAAGGGGGAAAGAGGGGGGACCATGTATAAAGGGGGAAAGAGGGGGACCATCTATAAGGGGGGAAAGAGGGGGACAATTGATAGAGGGGGAAAGAGGGAGACCATCTATAAAGGGGGACCATCTCCTATAGGATTAGTCCCTGACATCCTCTGTGCTGCTGGGACCTCCCCTATAGATCAGCACCCTCCTCTCCTGATATCCTCTGTGCTGCTGGGCGCTGCGACCTCCCCTATAAGACCAGCACTCTCCTCTCCTGACATCCTCTGTGCTGCTCGGACCTCTCCTATAGATCAGCACCCTTCTCTCCTGACATCCTCTGTGCTGCTGTGACCTCCCCTATAGATTAGCACCCTCTTCTCCTGTCATCCTCTGTGCTGCTCGGACCTCTCCTATAAGATCAGCACCCTCCTCTCCTGACATCCTCTGTGCTGCTCGGACCTCTCCTATAGATCAGCACCCTCCTCTCCTGACATCCTCTGTGCTGCTGTGACCTCCCCTATAGATCAGCACCCTCTTTTCCTGACATCCTCTGTGCTGCTCAGACCTCTCCTATAAGATCAGCACCCTCCTCTCCTGACATCCTCTGTGCTGCTGTGACCTCTCCTATAAGATCAGCACCCTCCTCTCCTGACATCCTCTGTGCTGCTGTCACCTCCCCTATAGATCAGCACCCTCTTCTCCTGACATCCTCTGTGCTGCTCGGACCTCTCCTATAAGATCATCACCCTCCTCTCCTGACATCCTCTGTGCTGCTGTGTCATCTCCTATAAGATCAGCACCCTCCTCTCCTGACATCCTCTGTGCTGCTGTGACCTTGGGGGGGGGGGGCAACATCAGGGGACCAGGTGAGGTGGCAATATGTTTATTGGGGGCAGTGGAGGTGGGGTGGGCAATGCTTACTGGGGGTAGCAGCAAGGGACCAAACATTATGTTTATTGGGGCCAGCAGGGAGGGGAGGCAGGCAGTGTTTATTGGAGACAGTGTGGGGGGGGGGGGGGGGGGCGCAGTAGCGGATTATAATGTGGGCGAATTGGCTTGTGGGGGGGGGGCCAGGTTGGGTGGACAGCCCGGGGCCCAGGGTACATTTAATCCGCCACTGTTGGAGCCAACAGTCTTATTCCTCCGGTTCCTCCGTCGGGATGATTTAGAAGGCTGCGGGCTGTCCGTGGGATCTATTTGGAGTAGCGCTGGTGTTTCTGGTGCCGGGGGGGCCTGCCATGCCACCCCGGCATCTGCGAGGAACGCGCTGATTAAATACTCCGGGATGGAATCGGCGCCATCTTGTGAGACTGCAGCCGAGGGGAGAGCGGCATGTACATTCCTCCGTACTGCCGCCGATGCCCGCTTGGAACTAGTTTTCATGTCAGGAGATTCGGAGAGGGTCCAGTATTCTCTGGGTGTAAAAATAAAGAAAAATAAAGCTGTGTAGTCGCTTAATCTTCGCTTTAAAAGCAGAGCTCAGCCAGCATGCTTCTTGCCCCTTCAGAAGCAGGCCACGCCCCCCCCCCCCCCCCCCCACACACACACACAGCCTTTGTTTTAAAATAATTGCAAATAAGTATTAGTTACACCACCAATCTTTGCAAGTTTTCTTATCTAGAATGGAGAGGTCTGTAATTTGTATCGTAGTGTTAGAGACAGAATCTATAAATAAATTCCAAAAAGTCACATTGGGTTTAGGTTTGGGGACTGGCTAGGCCACTCTAGGTTCTTGATATGCTTCTATCTTAGGGAACTACTCCTTAGTTGCCCTGACTTTCTGCTTCGCATCATTGTCATGCTAGAAGACCCAGCCATGACCCATCCATCCCCCCTTTGATATGGTGCAGCTGTCATGTCCCCTTTGCAGAAGAGCACCCCCAAAGTATGATGTTTCCACACCCACACGCCCACTGCCTGGGGCATTCCTGATGATGAAGAGGGTGGGGAGGAGGGACAGAGAAGTTGTGCCAGCCTAATGCACAGATACTCTAGGCCACGGCAGTTTGACACAGGGCTGCAAGTTTAAAAGTTGTTTTTAGGACAATAACTGCATCACCTGCTGAACGGACTACAGGACAGATCTTGAATTAAAAGCAGCTGTCTGAAGGTACAAGCGGTTTGGGATGGCCAGATTGTGGGTACAGAGTCACTTTAAATGGAGCACAAGATGTAATGGTAGTATGACCATAAATACGATCACCATGAGTAGTCACTGCCTGCCTCTTGTATACATACTGGTGCTTTTATTCTTGGAGAAGCAATAAAGATTAAAAAATTGTATGCACACTTGTAGAATTTGAATTTTTTTTCTGCCTTGTCCTCACCAAGGATGGAAGGTAGAGCTAGAAGAGGGTGATTTATGGTGCAGCTGAATTGTGTATGCAGGTTTTCTGCACACACCTTACTTACTTATGATATTAAATAGACTTTTTTTTGGGGGGGGGGGGGGGTGATGTGGCTGTGTGGGCACTCAGACAGCAGAAAACCTAGAATCGGGCTTGCATCCATATGGTTAATAGCTAACTTCAAACAGGCCTATACATGTGCTGGTATTAGCAGCTTAGTGGGTTACTAATGGTAATCTTTGAGACTATGGTCCCAGCTGTCTTCAGGTCATTAACCAGGTTCTTCCAAGTAGTTCTGGGCTTATTCCTGACCATATGACAATTTTTGAATGGAATACCCCTTTAGGTGTAGGTTGCCATCCCATTTTGAAAGTATGACAATGTGTATGGGGAATGTGTTGGCAATTCGTGATATAAACATGGCCTTATCTTTGTGGCTGACCAAGCTCATCCCTTCACAACAGTCATTTATCCTATAGCAGAAGGACACTTTCAGCAGCACAATCCTCAATGCTACAGTTATGTATTTAGTTCCAGAAACATTACAGCAAGTTTTCATAGCTTTGCTGTGCATTATATTCCCCAATTCTTATTCAAGCTTCAGCTTATCTCTCCCAGAAAAAAATCGTACACACCGCTTTCACCACCAACATCATCTGTCCACGGTCTTTCGAGAGAGCCCAATACACCTTATACTGACAGCCAAACTGGTACGGCCGGCTAAAGTCTATGGGGAACACTGGCTATCCTGGAGGCACCACGCATCTGCTACGGGGGCCCACCCCAGTGAAACGTGGTCGACCTTTATAGTACTAGCTATGGTGGTCTGTCTCCAGTACTATCCGCCCCGACTTGCACCAACACCACCACCCTGTACAGTTGTTTTTGTTATGGGGCCCCATGAATCCCGGCTACTTCTAATCCTGATTAGAAGCTAAGATTTATCTGTAGAAAAAAAATCCATTCTTTTTAGTTTGTTAGAGTACTAAAATGTTGGATTTGGAGGGACTACCAGTACTTTGTGGAATCACTAAATCTACCCCTGTTTTTACTTTGTCAAGATCGTGGATTACCCCAGTTGCAACCGCTATTAGTGCTCGTTTGCCCCTCGTTCCCCGCTCACTGCTGCCGCTATTCCACACGGCAGCAGTGAGCGGGTGAGTCCTGGGGGGGGGGGGGAGTTTGTGGAGAGGTGTGAAGGGCTGCCCAGGTGATCGCTAGATCGTTCGGGCAGCCCATAGCATACAGCAGCGGTCTGCTGCCTCCGTTCCTATTCCGCGGAGTGACGGCAGCATATCGTTGCTGTATCAGTCGTTTGTTTTTCAACATGTTTGAAAGACAAACAACTGCACGATCAGCTGACATGAACGATGTCGGCTGATCGGGGTCGATTATATAATCGTTCCGTGGAATAGGGCCTTTAGACAGGATTAGATTTAGGCTAATACAGAATTTTAGGGAGAAAATATCTTTCCCTCTGTGTGTGATGATTCTGCAAGCTGCATCTGTTTACATAGTTCTCGGATAAGAAGCTGCAGACAGTGAAGTATTGCAACACAGTGGACAATGCACTGTATGATATCAGTAACCTTTAACTCTCTTTTTATACTGTAGACTATGGGACAAAGTTAAACTGTGTTAATCTTCATTTATTAGCTGTAGCAGCTCTAGAGTCAATCGCGTAATAATATCATATGATCCTAAAGGTTTCCACAAGTCACATTAGATTGTGGAAAAAAGTCTGCATATTTCATGTAAAATTTCTACAGCGTCAGCACCAGGATATTCTTCTTTCATTTGAGCAGTAGTGGATTATAATAGGGGCGTTTTGGGCGGCAGCCCGGGGCCCTGAGCTCCTGGGGGCCCATGACCACCCAAAAAGACTTATACTTTCAATGGTGTACTGTCTCCTGGCTACACTTCTGCCATGATTTGCAAAAAATCACTGTTTTTTTATGGCAATTTTGCACAAATCAGGACATCATGACATTATCTATCCTGTACTATGAACGCCAGGCTAGTGCTTCCATAGTTACAGTGGGGTGGGGGGGCCCAGGCTTGGTGAACAGCCCGGGGCCTATGGTAAAGTTAATCCGCCCCTGCATTTGAGTCCTGAATTTTGATCACTTATGATGGTCCCCTCACAGTGCAACAAATGGCATCTTAGGTCCTATCTGTTCTAACCTCAGGGACTCTGGCACTGGCATTTGTATGTAAGATTCAGCTCTTTTCACTTCTATAGAACTGAGCTGCAAAACCACACTCAAACTGGGGACAAGAGTGGTGCTGATTCTGAAAGAAAGCAGATATGTTTTAGTGAGGCCGGGATAACCCCTTTAAGGTTGTGTAATACATAGACAATGATGTATTGAAACTGGCTAAAATTAGACTAGACACAAGCCTACAGATTTATAACAGAGGCTCAGACTATTTGATAAATTTGGCACAATCATTTAGTATACTGTATAACATAATTGAGCCTGTCTCTCATAATAGACCATGCCCTCTTGCCAAGCTGGTGCATTTTACTTTTTCTTTTTGGAGTGTCCATCATTAGGCTATGTTCACACAACGTAAGAGACTAATAAGGCTATGTTCCGCCCCTCAAAACTACGGCCGTAGTTCTGCGGCGAGAACTATGGCCGTAGTTTTACGTAGTGTGAACATAGCCTTAAAGGGTAACTATAATGTTTCACGAGTGGCAGGATACATCGTAAAAAAAAAACTGCTGCAGTCCCAATGCAGGCACATGCCAGGAATGGATTTCTTTCAGCAGTGCTTTTGATTGCTTACAGCTACTGTCTTACAAAAACAGCACCACACCTGTCATCAGGTTGTGTGTGATATTACAATTCAGATCCACTTACTTCAGTGGAACTAAGCTGCAAAACCACAATCAAACTGAAGACATGAGTGGTGCTGTTTCTTAAAAAAGGGAAAGAAGAGTATTTTTCGAAGGCTGGATAACCGCTTTAAGATATGGCAGGGGCAGCACTAAGATTTGGGGCCAGTGCTCTGGATGAAATAGACAGGAAACTATGGATAGAAACAGTTATAACAGCCCTTCTAACTTATCACTGATTATGCAAAGGGTGAGGCATAGTAGTGCTAGTGCTAGGGCCACAGAACCCAAGGCCCCGCCTCCTTGACACTATACACAGCCAAAATAAAGCCATTCATGAAAATAAAACCACAGACACAGGCAACAGACATTTTTTCTGAATGATTTTACTCATAGCTTCCCAGTGGTGCTGCCAGCTTGGCAGGTGGTCAGGGGGCATTAGATTCGCTTTACACAAAGGTGAAACTTTCTAAACCTGCTTCATGGCAGCCACATTTCATCTCCATTTTAACAAGACAACTCCGCTTCAACCGACATCCACCGTACCGGTTCAAAAAAGGAACAACCCACTCTTATAATATAATTACAGACAGAGATCATAGTAAGTGTCCACATTCACTTTTGTAATGGGTCCCGAACATGGTTCACACTGCGCCCTGTTTCTTCACCAATAGCCACAGGGATTACTGGCAACATTGCATGGCTATTGGTTAGGAAATGTGGGTGTGGTTTTGACCATATTTGGATTTACCATTGCCGCCGTTCTGTTCTAGCTGTTGTCCTAAGGTAGGCTGTAGATATCTTATTGATGTTTGTAGTTAAATGCCACTGTTTCATGAATATAAAGGTAACATAAAGGTAAAATGAATATAGCAAGAACTACGGAGAATGTTGGCTCAAAGGAAGAAGTGTTATAGGAAAGGTCTCAGGAATCCTAAGGGAAATAAAGCAGCAAAGAAAATGACATGAATAATATATATTCCACAGATACCAACAAAAGTACTGTCTTTTTAGCTTCACTATTATGTCATTCATGTTATAATACATTGTAATTCATAGCACATACCAATGCATAGTAATAATTACAGCCCTGGCCATGGAAACCTTCATCTCCAGACAACCCCTTTCAGACTAAGTGCAGTATTCATAAAAGGGATTATCCCAAGATTTAAGCATCATATATCCATTAGGTCCCTTGTCCCCCATGCATGCTGCAACTCCTTTGACTTGCTATGGGGTTGCCAAAGATAGACACGTATATGGAGAGGCAGCGCACATGCTCATCTGCAGTTCAGTTCACACAGAGGAAAAAATGAGCCCAGTTCTTGTGAACTATGGTTGTCCCAGTGGTCAAACACCTAGCCATTACATACTGTTTGGTGACCAGGATATAACACTTATTCTTGGTATTAGTACTTTAAGCCAGTCCAATTTCTCTTCTACATAAAACAAAAACAATACAGTCGTGCCTTGCTTTAAGAGTAACTTGGATTAAGAGCGTTTTGGTTGAAGAGCTCACAGTTTTTCAAAATTGTGACTTGGTTTAAGAGCATTGCTTTGGTTTAAGAGCTCCTGTACTGGGTGGGGGAGGGGCATGGCCTGCATAGCCAGGTCTACAGCCCTGTACTCTGACCCAGGAAGTCTCCCTCACCTTCCAAATCATAGCAGATCCACTTCAGGCTGGGGCTTGCATCAGGGGACAGGACTGTGGAGGTATTCTCTCCATAGGTGTAACCCCTCTCTCCCCGGACAGAGAGTGCTGCTATACTGTGCTCACATCTGCCCTGCTCATTCCTTCATGCTCCCTGCAGACTCTGTCAGCCCTTGTGTTTCCCATCCTCTCCATTACTGTACAGTAACTTATAATATCACATATTCTGCTGTTTCTGAATGTTTGGTTTATTTGTTTTACATGTTATTTAGAATAATAAATCATTATTTTTGGGGTTGGGAACCAACTGTCTGCATATCAGTGATTTCTTATGGGAAAGTATTTGCTTTGGTATAAGAGTGGATTTGGATTACAAGCACTGCCCCAGAACAAATTATGCTCGTAATCCAAGGCACCACTGTATATACTCTCTAGCCAACTATTGACATATATACTACTGATATCTAGTGATATATAGGACCTTCAGCACCACACAGTCCTTCTTCAGAAACGGAAGAGGACAATAAAAAAGTTCCATTTGATAGGCCCCAGGTATAATAAAATCAAAATTATTATATACTCCCCATTAGGAAATACTTTTTCCTTAGGAAGAGGGCATGTTTAATCAAAAGTCGGTGAACATCTGATGCAGTTTTAGGTCAAGTTTATGTAGACATATAGAAAATTCTTAAGGTTCATAAACCACTGTAAATGTTCATACATATACCTTTCACAGTCAACCATATCATGCCAGTGCTGTACACTGCAAACAACTATTCAATTATTCAAGGTCTGAAAATGCTGGCATTGTACATCAAGGGTACAAAGTGTGAATGTGATCGCCCAAAATAATATACAGTATGTACAACATTACAACCCTGCATGCCATCTAGTGGAATACTGGGAGTATTGCAGGTAAAGCAAAACTAAACGCTAACTCAGCCATTTTTTGTCTCCTGACTACTTTGCAGTCAGGAAGGTGCTGGGGAGCACTTGTTTTGTAGATAGTTGCTGGATCCACATCTCTTAGACATTACTTGCATCTCCTGTGGATATATCATAAATATCCCAGATGTGAATATCCCTTTAAGCTTAGAGAGTTCACCCATTACTGGGAACTACACTTAAGGGTGGGAATGTAGTCACATACAGATTTTAATGGGGCAGTTTGTTAACTCAGTTTTTGAGCCAAAGCTAGAAGTGGGTGGATCCAGTAGGAAGGAGGCATCTGGGGGATGGCTCGCCAGGCTGCCCCTGCACAACCTTAGGTCCCAACTGCCACCTGCTACACCAGCACCCTTCCACTACTTACAGCCAGCTGCCGCAGCTGCCACTGCCCACCACAGTGGACATCGCTGTCAGCCTGCCAGGACTCCGTGGCCCCAGCCCTAAGATGTGCACTGTGATATATGAATATACATACATACTGTGGCAGTCTCCTCCATTTACACTGTGCCGACCCTGGTGCTGTGTACACGGAGGACTATAATATATATGTGAATTCAGAGAGAGATAGAGATTATATATATATATATATACACAATGCACTATATATCATGTACACAGGAGCAGGACTGGCACAATACAGAGTCTATATATTCTGCGGCAGTCTCCTTCATATACACTGTGTCAATCCTGGTGCTGTTATACAGATAATACTGACATGGTATATACTGACACTGGCAGCTGGGGGGGTACTGTAGGGAAAAGTAGGTATAGCTACAGATGGGGATAGAGTTGGCAAAAAAATGAGATCTAAATCGAGAATTGTCCATAATGTTAAAAAAAAAAATCAAGGTTTTATTTTTTTGCCATATTGCCCAGCCCTTATTAGAACATAGAACATATATTATGTAACTACCCCTTTAAATTGCCTGGTAGCAGTTTCCCTATTTGTTTGTTAGTTTGTCTGTGTGTTCACCCATTAGCAATGTAATACCTGTTAACCGCAAGTCCTTTTTGCTTTCTCACTTTTGTGTACTCCACCTTGTATTTGACTTGCATATATACTGTTCTGTTATTTGTTTAAAAACCAATAAAACATAGATTTGAAAAAAAAAGAACATATATTAGATGTTGAAAGTGAGACATTCTACCATATCATGAAGAAATCAAGTGATTTTGAACTTGATGGCAGCAATGCATCTCAAAAAATTGGAACAGTGCTCTGCCCAACAGTCCTGGGATGGATTTTTTGTTTCATGATGCGCCAAATGTTTCTAAAATGTGTAGAAAATATTCAGCATTAATCATGACTTTCCAGATGTGTAAGCTGGCCACACCATAGGCACTAATGCAAAACCATACCATCAAAAATGCAGGCTTCTCAACTTTGCACTGATAACAAAATTGATGGTTTCTCTCCTGATGTGTCTGCAGGACATGGCGTGGCATGGTTTCCAAAAATGATTTCAAATTTGGATTCATATGACCACAGAACACATTTCTAATTTGCTGTATTATTGTTTATTTTAAATGAGAAGATGAATATTTGTCTGGATCGTGTTGGCATACGGCTTCCTCTTTGCATTTGTGCACAGACAATGATTTTCCTAATATATTAATGATATACTGTAATTAAAGCCTAACTATAATTTCAGTAGCCCAAAAATGAAATTCCTCAAATAAAAAGCCCATGTGTTACCCTTTAAAAAGAGCCCTAAACTGCATTGATAGCTTGTACGCTCGCTGAGTTATCCCCAGTTGTTTGGCTCAGATGAATAAATGAATTTTTCTTCTGGCTGAGAGAAAGTGGGCGTGGCCTATCCCTCATCTCCCTGGCTGCGTCCCTCTATCCACTGAGCAGCACCTTAGCAGATGTATCACACATAGCAGGATTAGATACAGCCCCAGCATACAGTATCAGGCTATGTTCACACTACGTATATTTCAGTCAGTATTGTGGTCCTCATATTGCAACCAAAACCAGGAGTGAATTCAAAACACAGAAAGGATCTGTTCACACAATGTTGAAATTGAGTGGATGGCCGCCATTTAATGGCAAATATTTGCTTTTTTTTAAAAAAAAAAAACAACGGCTGTTATGTTGAAATAATGGCAGTTATTTACTGTTATATGGCGGCCATCCACTCAATTTCAACATTGTGTGGAGAGACCCTTTCTGTGTTTTTAATCCACTCCTGGTTTTGGTTGCAATATGAAGACCACAATACTGACTGAAATATACGTAGTGTGAACCCAGCCTTACAGTGTAAGATTAGATTTAGAGCCCCAGCACATGGTATCACACACAGTGGGATTAGATACAGTCATCTGCTCTCATTACACTGTAGGATAATGTCAGCCATGGAGGTGGGGGCACCTGCTGCAGACATCTGATAGTGAGTGTTATATGTACTATGGAAGGACTACATCTGTGTTGTACTGGGACTTGTAGTCCTCCCCTCAGTGACTCACCCACTCTGCCTCATGCAGTACATTGGAGTCATGGTGGCACTGGATACACTTGTCCCTCCATCCAGCTCTTCCCCTGCGCTGCTCCTCACACACAACACCCTCAGCTCTGCTAAGTCACCTCTGTGAGGGGAGGGGGGAGAACGTGCTGCTAGGAGGTGGGGGAGGAGGTTTTGTTTATGTTTCTCTCTGTGTCAGGGCTGTTATCTGATGCTGCTGTCAGAGTCTGTACTCTAAGTACAGATCTCCAGGGAGGGGGCGTGTCCAGCAGGAATGCAGAAATAAGTCAGAGGCAGACAGAGCTCTGAGGGGACTTTTGGCTTTATGTATTTAAAAAACCGTTCATTTTAGGTTATTAATGTATATTGCAAAAAGTCTTATCATGACCTAAGCTAACTAAAACTGAATGGTCAAAATATTTTATAGTTGCGCTTTAAATGTTTTCAAAACTTTGTGTTATAGAACATTTTTTACACACTTTTTACACACAATTTTTAGTTGCAGTTTTTTGCAGATTGGTAAACCTCTGCCCATCTTAGCTTATTGGAGACTCTGCCTCTCTGACATGTTATGTAGCCAGTATGTGACTCGCTCCTCTAGCTATTTTTTTTATTACTACACTTACTTTACCAGCCTTATGTTGCCCCTTTCTGAAATGAGATGCTGCCATCAACTGTTTTCACGACATGCTAAAATGTCGAACTTTAAGCATCTGATATGCGTTCTATCTTAATAGTAAGAAAGGGCGGCACTCAACATCATTTTTGTGCAGAACTTTGTGCTTGTTTTATTGTAGTATATACAGTACATGCAGGGCCGGATTAAGGAATGGGCACCAGGGGCACGTGCCCCTGGGCCCCCACCACAAAGGGGCCCCCACCAACCCGAACCCGGAAGCAGAGTTCCGGGTTCAGATTGGTGCATCTATGGCTGCATTTCCACGTTCCGTGATCCTGTCGGATCACGGACGTGGAATGCATGTACCGGAGCCCCCCCCCCGCGGCCGGATAGCATCTGTAATTAGATGCTGGGAGCCTCCCAGCATCTAATTACAGATGCTGTCCGGCCGCGGGGGGGCTCCAGTACATGCATTCCACGTCCGTGATCCGACAGGATCACGGAACGTGGAAATGCAGCCCTCACCAGCTCCAGCGCTCTCCTGCGTCCGGTTGCCGCTAGACACAGGAGAGCGCTGTGCCTGTCAGCTCCGGGGAGGCAGCGCACGCCCCTTCTCTCTGGCGGGCTGCGCGCGATGACGTCATTTCATTGTGCGCCGCCTGCCGGAGAAGACGTGCGCTGCAGAAGATGGCAGAGGGCCCGGCCAGCTCAGGAGCGAGGAAAGGTGAGTGGAGTGTTTTTTTTTTTGTTTTTTTTACTACATCAGCACACCAGAGGGGATTGGGGGGGGGGGATACAGCTACCAGCACACTACAGGGGATTGGGGGGGGGGGGATACAGCTACCAGCACACCAGAGGGGATTGGGGGGGGGGATACAGCTACCAGCACACTACAGGGGATTGGGGGGGGGGATACAGCTACCAGCACACCAGAGGGGATTGGGGGGGGGATACAGCTACCAGCACACTACAGGGGATTGGGGGGGAGGGATACAGCTACCAGCACACCAGAGGGGATTGGGGGGGGGGGATACAGCTACCAGCACACTACAGGGGATTGGGGGGGGGGGGATACAGCTACCAGCACACCAGAGGGGATTGGGGGGGGGATACAGCTACCAGCACACCAGAGGGGATTGGGGGGGGGGATACAGCTACCAGCACACCAGAGGGGATTGGGGGGGGATACAGCTACCAGCACACCAGAGGGGATTGGGGGGGGATACAGCTACCAGCACACCACAGGAGATGGGGGGGGGGATACAGCTACCAGCACACCAGAGGGGATTGGGGGGGGGGATACAGCTACCAGCACACCAGAGGGGATTGGGGGGGGGATACAGCTACCAGCACACCAGAGGGGATTGGGGGGGGGGGGGGATACAGCTACCAGCACACCAGAGGGGATTGGGGGGGGATACAGCTACCAGCACACCACAGGAGATTGGGGGGGGGGATACAGCTACCAGCACACTACAGGGGATTGGGGGGGAGGGATACAGCTACCAGCACACCAGAGGGGATTGGGGGGGGGGGGATACAGCTACCAGCACACTACAGGGGATTGGGGGGGGGGGGATACAGCTACCAGCACACCAGAGGGGATTGGGGGGGGGGATACAGCTACCAGCACACCAGAGGGGATTGGGGGGGGATACAGCTACCAGCACACCACAGGAGATTGGGGGGGGGGATACAGCTACCAGCACACCAGAGGGGATTGGGGGGGGGGGGATACAGCTACCAGCACACCAGAGGGGATGGGGGGGGGGGATACAGCTACCAGCACACCACAGGGGATTGGTAGGGGGATACAGCTACCAGCACACCACAGGGGATTGGGGGGAAGATACAGCTACCAGCACACCAGAGGGGATTGGGGGGGGGGGGGGATACAGCTACCAGCACACCAGAGGGGATTGGGGGGGGGGGATACAGCTACCAGCACACCAGAGGGGATTGGGGGGGATACAGCTACCAGCACACCAGAGGGGATTGGGGGGGGATACAGCTACCAGCACACCACAGGAGATGGGGGGGGGATACAGCTACCAGCACACCAGAGGGGATTGGGGGGGGGGATACAGCTACCAGCACACCAGAGGGGATTGGGGGGGGGGATACAGCTACCAGCACACCAGAGGGGATTGGGGGGGGGGATACAGCTACCAGCACACCACAGGGGATTGGGGGGGGGGGGTACAGCTACCAGCACACCACAGGGGATTGGGGGGGGGGATACAGCTACCAGCACACCACAGGGGATTGGGGGGGTGGAGAACTACAGCTATCAGCACACCACAGGGGATGGGGGGGGGAGAACTACAGCTATCAGCACACCACAGGGGATGGGGGGGGGAGAACTACAGCTATCAGCACACCACAGGGGATTGGGGGGGGGAGAACTACAGCTATCAGCACACCACAGGGGATAGCTACATGAGCACCACTAAATCGTTAATTACAATGCTAGGGGCACTGGGGGCGCAAGTACTTTTCCTTGCCCCAGGTGCTGCTAACCCACACACAGCACATCTGCACACAGTATAACATTAAGTGCGGACACAGCAGGAGCAAAAGATATTATTGCTATATGGAGGCACAGCCAGGGACATTATGACTATATGGAGGCACAGCAGGAGACATTACTACTATATGGAGGCACAGCGGGAGACATTACTACTATATGGGGACATAGGGACTTTATAACTATTTGGGCGCACAACAAGGGAATTCTACATACACGGGCAACTCACATACAGTACTTACTCACTTTACTGGAAATCACACCAAAAAGTGGAATTACTACTGTTTGAGACCTTATAGGTTGGGAAAAAGGAAGTAAGTTGTTGAAAAAGTGCGAAGCCTAAGATGTTTGTTTGGCAGGTTCTAAAGAGACGAATTGTAGCTGGAAGAAATCATCATGGTGGTCCAGGCCAGATGGAGAGGAAAAGGAAAGTGACACTTCAGATCAAAGAAGACATCACCTGTGAGTCACTGAATGATGTTTGTTGTTTTTTTTGTATTTTTTAGCACATTATTCGGTAGGGGTGCCCCAGGGTAAAATAAAAAAAATGTTAGACTATATTGCTCTAAGCCATAATACCCACCCTGCTTCTCCCTAGCAAAATCTCCCCACATGTTCAAAATCTGCCACCGGCCGTGCATCGCTACGTTTAATAGTGATGTGCGACCGATGGCTGATCCAGCCTTATAAAAGGCTCTGTAAGCGAGCGCCAATCTAGAAGAACGACGCTACTTACCCAGTGGGTAAGAACACACAGAAGGTGCTGGGTTCTCACATTGTGTTTGTGATAATAATGCAATGTGAGAACACACCCTGATAGTCAGCCTTCCCCGCTCCTGTCTCTAGGCCTGGCATCTTCCTCTGCACTCTAGTGACCATCACATGCACAACATAGGAGGATGCTGAGCCACACAGCCAGGAGTGAGAAGGGGTCTGTGCTAAGTCGCCTACAGTAATCAGCCACCTGTATAGATTGCAGTATAGTTTTGTTTTGTTTTTTGAGAGGGGGGGGAATGGGGGGGCCCCAAAAAAATTGTCGCCCAGGGCCTCCACCAACCTTAATCCGGCCCTGTGTACATGTATACACACATCTTAGCAGGCATCTTAGACCATGATGTTGTCAGGTGATATGCGTTCTATGTTTTATTGTGCACAATATCTACACTGTGCACAATGCCTAAAATTAGAGAACAATGTGTGAACAATGGATTTTTTCAGAAATAATGTATTCTACATTGATGTCATTTATGTTATGCTGTGACCTCTTTGTGTCTGTGGCCTCCGTTGTGAAAGTGGTTCCTGGAATTAGCTCCCACTCTTCTTCCTGCACTGCCTTTCCATTGACCTGACCCAAGACGCTTGCTGGCACATTGTCCCTGGTAAATCTAGAGCAGCTACATTGAAGGTCCACTTCTATATACAAGTCTAGGTGTTGTGCTCTTAGCACAACTATATAAGGTGAGTGCGATCCTCATCCATTTCTCATCCTGTTTAACTCACCTTCTCAGCAGAGGTGAGTCTAGCCAGTAGAGAGTCCAAATGCTCTTAAACTTTGAGACCCCGTATGATGAGACAGATCCTACCCTGTTCTGTATTGAACTAGCCAGCTATTCCAGCTGCAGTGTTGAAAGGATTACCCATGGAGATTCTCCGGATTATCCTGTCCTGTCTTGCTTTCATCTTTCATGGGCGACCAGCCTTCTTGGGGGACTTGAATGAGTTTGTAATGTTGTAAAGATACAATATTCTAGAAATCACAGAGTTGGACGGACCAACTTCTCTTGCTATGGCTGATAGGGTCACCCCTTTGTCCTTAATCTGGACAACCTGCTGCCGGAGACATTCAGTCCCTTTGGAACCGCGCACCATTTTTGCAAAGTCAGTAAAAACTGGAAAGTTAGGTTGCCAGTTACATGGGGTTTGTCAGATGATTAAAGATGCAGTGCACTTTTTTTTATTTCCTCCCCTGCTGCAGGCTGATATGTACACTTACCATTGACCAGTGGCGTAGCTACCATTGTCACAGTGCTGCTTCCCTCACACTCCCTCTTGTGACTGCAAGCAATGTTTTGCTTGCGATCACAAGAGGGAGGCTGGGACGGGCCCCCGGCTGACTTGCGACTCCAGCTCCCTGGCTCTGTCCCCCATCGCCGGCAGGCTGCAGCACATACACCAGTGAGCTCTGTGTGTGTCCTGTCAGAGCCCCAGCGCACACAGAGCTCACTTGTGTGTGTGTGTGTGTGTGTGCTGCATAGTTGCCAACAGTTTTGCCGGGACTGTCCCGGCAAAATCATGTCCCAGGAAGCCCCGCCCCCCACCAGCGCGTGTGACTAAGAGGCTACAGAAACCATACAGGTGAGGATGATGAAAGGTGGTGTAGTGGTATGATGATGGAAGGGCAGGAGGATGATGAGGGGTGTAGTGGTATGATGATAGAAGGGCGGGAGGATGATTAGGGGTGTAGTGGTATGATGAAGGAACAAGAGGATGATGAGGGGTGTAGTGGTATGATGATGCAGGAACAAGAGGATGATAAAGGGTGGTGTAGTGGTATGATGATGCAGGAACAAGAGGATGATGAGGAGTGTAGTGATATGAGGATGAAGGAACAAGAGGATTATGAGGGGTGTAGTGGTTTGGGTTTGATGAAGGAACAAGAGGATGATGAGGGGTGTAGTGATATTATGATGGAAGGTCAGGAGGATGATGAGGGTGTAGTGGTATGTTAATGGAAGGTCAGGAAGATGATGAGGGGTGTAGTGGTATGTTGATGGAAGGGCAGGAGCATGATGAGGGGTGTAGTGGTATGTTGATGGAAGGGCAGGAGGATGATGAGGGGTGTAATGGTATAATGGTAAAGGAACAAGAGGATGATGAAGGGTGTAGTGGTATGATCATGAAGGAACAAGAGGATGATGAGGGGTGTAGTGGTATGATGAAGGAACAAGAGGATGATGAGGGGTGTAGTGGTATGATGAATGAACAAGAGGATGATGGAGGGTTTAGTGGTATGATGAAGGAGTAAGAGGATGATGAACGGTGTAGTGGTGTGATGATGAAGGAATAAGAGGATGATGAAGGGTGTAGTGGTATGATGATGAAGGAACAAGAGGATGATGAGGGGTGTAGTGGTATGATGATGAAAAGGCAGGAGGATGATGAAGGGGTATTAGTATGATGATAGACAAGGATGAAGGGGGTAGTAATATAAAGATTGAGGAGCAGGAGGATGAAAGGAGGTTGTAGTATGATTATAACATGGGGCATCTTTAAGGTGATAACATGGAGGGCATCTATAAGGGGGAAACATTGGGGGCATCTATAAGGTGGACTACACGAGGGGTGCATGCACAGAGGGGGGCATATACTATAAGGGGGATCACATAGTGTCAGGGCTACCTACTAAATGAGGGCGTAAAGGAGACAATACAGATGTGCAGTGTGTATAGAGATGAGGATGGTGACAGAGTGAGGAGCCTTATATGTCTGTCTGTCAGATTCTGTGGATTTATGGCTCGTAGAAGTTCTCATAATGGCCCAGGGAAGATGGAGAAGATGAAAAGGGAAAAACTCTGATCAGAGAAGACGTCCCCTGTGAGTCACCTGATGTAACTGCACTGTAATGTATATGGTGTACTGAGCCTGTGTAGAGCTGGGTACCTCTATATGACTGGATGAGGTGATAGTGATCTGTGTACAGAGGATTTTATTCACTAGCAGCGGTGGTGTTAGCATGTGGTGGTATTAGTCAGTATGCGGTAGCGTTAGTCAGTATGTGGTGGTATTAGTCAGTAGCAGCAGTGGTGTTATTCAGTATGTGGTGGTATTAGTCAGTAGCAGTGGTGGTGTTTGTCAGTATGCGGTGGTGTTATTTGTTACTTAAAATCTGGTACTGTGTTTTATTGGATTTAATATACTGGATTTGGTCAGTAACAATATGGTGGTCATGGTGATATATATATACACACACCAATAGTATTGAGGAAAGGGGGGCCCAAGTTGACATCTTGCACCAGGGCCCAAGAGACATTAGCTATGCCCCTGCACAATTGACAATCAGTTTCCAGCAGTGCAGCTTCATTCCAGTGGTATGGCGCTGTTCAGGTCCCGCTGACGGTGGCATCACGGTTCTTCTAACCCTCTACTTTACCCATTGAAAACCAGAAATTAGGGTCTAAAAAGAATTCTCTATGAGAGCGCTCTCATAGAGATGCATTAAAGAGTCTGACATCTGGCTGCTGACTGGCCCACAGCTTATGAGGAGTGGGCACTAGTGGGACCCGAATGACAACAAACAACCGAATTGAAGCTGCACCGCTAGAAACTGATCATCAATGGTAAGTGTACATATCAGCCTGCAGCAAAGGAGGAAATAATAAAAAAAAAAATTAAAAAGTGCACTGCTTCTTTAAGGAATTTAGCACCATGTGCCAGAATAGCATCAATAACTTGGTAAATAAAAGTGTTCTCTAATTCTGATCCCTGTTCTCTTTCAATTATCTCATTTACGTTTTTAGGCTATATTCACACAACGTATGTTTTCGTAAAATTACGGCCGTTGTTATAATCAGCAACAACGGCCGTACTTTTCACGAAAACATACGTTGCCTTTTCCTCTATGGGATCCTGGCCTGAGCGTATACACATAGCATATGCTCCGTCCGGGATCTCTCGCGGCGCCGCAAACAACTGACATGTCAGTTTTCTGTGGCCACTATTCAATGAATAGCGGACACAGAAAACCATGCCACTCACTCCATAGTGTGCAGTGGAGTGTTCTGATGCGGGCATGCGCAGGTGCGCCCGCATCAGAACTCTGCGGCCCGAAAGATCATCCGCCCGGTACTGCAGTACAGGCCGGGATGATCTTTTCAGAGAGGTCACGGAACGGCTGGTCTCATTCGCTATGTGAACACAGCCTTAATCTGTGCTTTAAAATGCATACAATTTATGAAATAAACTTAAAATACTGCTATTTTCACTTGACCTTGACGTTTGAGAAATTGTGTGTTGTTCTCTAATTTTGATCGCCACTGTATGTGACTTGCAGATCATTTCATTGTGCTCTTATTTAAAGTTATTTACATTTTACACAACATCACTACTAGAATTGGAATTGTATTTCCCATTCCTCTTGATTTCTTTCCTGGTTTTGGCACAAAAAATTTATAATTTTCTGCTCACTTTATCTTTAGAATGTAAAATACATTTTGGGGAAATTTATTGATTTCTGCAATTCACTTAAAATTTTCCACATGCAAATTTTGAAAGTAACCTCATACTGCAAGTGTTTTATAAAGGGGTATTAAGGCAACTAAAAACATATTCCCTATTGACGGGATAGGGCATATGTGTCTGATCGGTGGGATCCAACCTCTGGGACCTCTTGTGATCCTCCAAAAGGTGACCTGACTTTCAACTGAATGGAGCAATGCCAACCCGCTGTTCTATTCAGCTGGGAGAGTCGGGTACCCAAGATAACAAGGGAAGGGGATTCCAGAGGTTAGACCCGCCACAATGGGACTCATATCCTTTATCCTGTGGTTGGGGAAAGTCTTTATTAGCTAGAATACCCCTTTAATGACCAGCCAGTTTTTAGGGGAGGATACTAAAGGGGCCTGGAGTCCCAGCCCCAGGTGTGATTGGGGCTAAGACTCCAGCCCGTGGACAGACGCAACAGTATAACTGGTGCTGCCGGCCACCAATCACTTAGACCAAACACTGGGCAGCTGTTCCACTCAACTAGGGGCAGGCAGCCAACTAACGCTGCCGCACCCCCAGTAACCCGGCCGGCCGGTAGCTAGGGACGCCACCGGTATGCTCCCTGCACCCAGCTGGGTCGCTTGCCAGTGACGCTGTTGTCAGGGGTCCGGCCACACGCTCTAGAGATGTGGGGAGCCATCCAGCTCCTGACACAAAATTAGTCCTTATTGAATCTCCAACAACCTCCACCAAAAGTGATTTCACCTGTTACTATTGCTCGCATCAGAATCCTTCATAGAATACATAAAGCATCATCTGATAATGCAGGAGAGCTGACAGTCCATTTCTATAATTAAACAAGCAATAAGGTGTGAGCCACACTATATAACAGACTGCAGCTATGCATATAAACTACACAATTCAAAGACAGGAAAAAGCACATGCACACACGCAAGAGCTGCACATCCAAACAATATTTTATTTAGTCAAAGTATGCAAAATTAATAAGAGAAGCAGACAAAAGGAGATAAGCCTCCTCACAAGACCATGACAGGGTTAAAAACACTTGATACATAAATCAATACCTCGCTTGCATCCGAGATTAATAACTGACCCCTAAATACAACATGGATGAAGAGTAATGCAAAATAAGTACTCTTGTGGTGGTGTAATGGTGGAAACTAATGCGGTAATAATAATAATATATATATATATATATATATATATATATATTATAATAATGAAAAAATGTCAGCAGGTGTGAAGGATAAAGGTGGGGGGGGATCAGGTAGGAGAAGCACCCCACATGTTCTGCTCTTAACGCGGCTTCATCAGGAATTCTTTTTAATTTACAATGATACTGTATTGGTGCCTCTACATGTATTTATGGATTATTGTGTGATGTGGCAAGTGTCCTCATTTTCCTCTTGTAATCAGGTTTCAAGAACTACTATGTATTTATCATGATTTTTAAATCAACTTAATTGTTACTGTCCCTTAGGCGTTTCTTTTGTCTTTTTAGGTATATGATTTGTTGAAATTTGGTAATTTACCCAGTGGGTTTAGTTGGATTTCTTACTGAGCACTGGCAAGCTCTGTTCATCTTTACTGCAACTAGCAAGCTTTCAGTGCTTCTTCTGAGTAAAAGAAGGCTAGAGTTTAGTTTAGTTTTGTTTAATAGGTTATTGCTGCACAAAAGTTATGGTGTAATACAAACATCCTGCAGGATTAAACATTGCCCTTCCACTTAGGCTCCTCTTACAGGTGTGTATGGTAAATGGTGCTGCAACATACAGGATCTGATGTGCTATAGGTCACCCGGGACCTGTCACATAATAGTTGAGCTCATTCCACCAATGGTCTGTGCATATTTCCTAAGCTTCCAATTATTAGCAGGTTTCCTTACATGAGATACACTGCAGCTTCAGTCCCATTTTGATAATAGAGAAACAAACCTTGCCAGTAAAAACAAAGAATCTGGCCTCACCTCCAGTATCTCTTGTGCTGGAATAGCTTCCTCTACTCATATGTTGGCTGCTCTTTATACTTTAATAATAGATACTAAGGTTAGTTCAGTCAGGATCAGTTCTACAGGAAGTAAATCAAATGAATAATTAACAATATTTAGATTTGTACCTTATTTCTTCCACAAGTGCATATGACTGCAATGTGACTGAGCCTGATTATGGGTGAGTAACCAAGCTGCACATTCCTGTCTGTCTCTACTGAGTGTCCGTAACAGCCAAGTGGTCCATGAGCTGGGGACAGTCCTAGTTCATTATCTGCCCAAATTAAACACAGTGTTCATTGTAATTATGGTTTTATTGACCATAATGATGCAATTATATACTATAGCAAATAAAAAAGGAGATAAAATAATAAAAATGACCTGTTTTATTTCATAAAGGCATACAGTATGCACCCAAACCTCAAAGTTGTACAGAACTGTAATATTCCCCACATAGTAGTCTGTGGTGCCTTAGGCCTCATTCACACAATCCGTGCCGCCACCCCCTCTGCGAAAAAATAGGTCACGTCCGGTGGAGGGTCGCGGCACAGATACCCAATGACAGCTGCCCAATGACAGTGAAATGACAGCTGCCCAAAAAATGTGTGGTCATGGCCTTATACTATCTAGTAATAAAGGGAGTAACCTAATCAGACAACTGTAATGAAGGGCTATTCTTTTTGGTTGAGTCTAAGCTAAAACTTTGGCTGTCCAGGCATGATGGGAATTGTAGTTTTACAACAGCTGGAGGGCCTGAGTTTGACATGTGTGGTCTAGAGCACGGATGAGGAACCTTCGGCCCTCCAGCTGTTGCAAAACTCCCATCATGCCTGGACAGTTTTTGGCTGTCCAGGCATGATGGAAATTGTAGTTTTGCAACAGCTGAAGGGCCGAAGGTTCCCAGTCCCTGGTCTAGAGGGATATAGGCTTTGCTGCTATGCTTCTAGGTTGCGTCTGCACAGTAGTCACCAATAGGTAGAGCTGACAAGTGAGAGAAAAGCAAATGAGCCACCATCAATCCTGGTAAATCAGAATAAATGACAGAGCCAACACAAAAACTAATATGGCAAACAGAGAAAGTAGAGTCACACCAGAAGGGCAGATTAGGAAATCAAACAATCCAAGATCAATACCGGTAAAGCATGTGGGGGTTAATCCAGAAGAAAAGTTAAACATAATCTGGGTCACAATTCAGAGATAGTTATCCTGAAGCAAAAAATACCAGTATTAATACCTGTGAAAGGAGACATGGCCAAAGCAGATTTAAAGTGTAACTGTTGTTTAATTTAATTAATACGTCATGGAGAGAAAGGAGCGGCTGCACATCCCACGTATGGCTGCACATCCCACCTATGGCTGATACTTATGCCGTCAGGCTATCTTTAAAAAAGGATGTTGGTATATAATTTGATCAAACCATATTGCCCCGGGTACCACATGCAGGTCTCCTGGTTCACACGGGTCCCTATGCTAACTGCACACTGTGTCGGTCAGCGACTGCCAACCCTGCAAAGCGTGCACATGCAGGGAAGGGAGGCCATGGAATGGCCCTGCAACCCCAATGTCACAGGACCAAACCCCAAATGCCCCACCAAAACTCAGCCGGCACCACAACACAAGTATGAATATGGTATTGCGCTCATCACCACTGCTGCAGACAGAATGGGAAAGACATAAGGTACTGACATGTGAGCACAGGTATATCCTGCCAATTTGGGTCATGTGGGTCTAATGAAGGGGAGTGCCAGCTGCTCAGAAAAGGGAGAACTATAAAATACGACATGGAGAGAAAGGAGCGGCTGCACATCCCACCTATGGCTGATACTAATCTTTAAAAACCAAGGCCAGGTTAGGGACTCTGTGTAACAGAGAGCTGCACGTTGGTACATGAGGCAATATGGTTTGATCGAATTATATACTAACTTCTGATGTTAGTTTTTAAATGTAGCTGAACAAGCTTTCGTGTCAACCATGGGTGCGATGTGCAGCCATTTCTGTCTTTCTGGCTTGTGCATGTTTAATTTATTTATTTATTTTGCAGAAATCAATAGTAAAAGTGATTTTAAGATACTCTATAATAGGTTTTATTAGGCAAAAAAGCCTCTTTCTGTACTCAAAAAGCTGTTTCCCAGACCATACACCCTCTTCCACACACACTCCCACACTTCTTATCTGTGCATTATAATGCAAAGCTGTCTACATTACAGAGGAGCAAAGTCAAGACAGATTTGCAGAGTCCCATTATAACCTATGGAGGGGTTGAGGGGGATGATTGAGCAGAGAGAACAGTCAAGAAGCTGTACAGTTTGGAGACTGTCTGGGAACATAAAATGCTGGATTCAGAGGTCAGAACGGTCAGTCCTTATCTGGAAACTTGGTGAGAGAAGATTGCAGCATGTATTTATTGTTTTGCAGTTCTGCCTTTTCTTCTCTCTGTGCTCACTCATCCTCCTCAACCCCTCCCCCATAATAGACACAGAAATCCTGCTTCTTCTGAAGTGAGGAAGTGAGGAAAACAGCTTTTTGAGTACAGAAGGAAACTCTTTTACTTAATAAAACCAATAACAGAGTTTCTTAAAATTGCTTGTACTATTGATATTTATTAATTTCTGATAAAAGACATTTCCTTGACAGTTATGCTTTAAGTAATTAGCCAAGTTAATGGATTGGCTGTACTAATCTAATCCCTGATTAGCTGGCCTATCAGTTGTTTACAAACTCCTGTACACATGCTGCCTGGCTCCTCTACCTGTAAGAACAGTACATTGGCAACTGGGAGAAGTTGTTTAGTTTTTACTTATTTTTATTTTAGTTTTAATTCCACACAGAAGAGTTTGAACAGCTGGGACAATACAGTGAGGATTCTCATTTTTTCATCTGTAAAAAATGGCTGAGGTCCCAGAAAAAGTAAAACATTCTGTACCTTTTCATCAGTGATGATGATCCCGATGATGGAAAAGTGAAGCAAAAATGAACATGGCTCCCATTCAAATAATAACAAAAATTGAACTGTCAGATCCTGTCTTATGTTTTCTATTATATGAAGATCACATACAGTGAAAAAGGGTGGTCTTTTAGTCAGGTTTCAAAGTACAAAACATGAACCAAATTGTATGTGTTACCAAGAAGACCAACACATGTACCAACATTCACATGCATAGAAAGGGAGTTACTGTAAGCAGTGGTAAATCAAGCTCCATTACTATAGAAAGTTGCCCTAACCGTGTGTGTGTGTGTGTGTGTGTGTGTATAATGTCCCTTTGGTGGTATGTGGTGTGATATGCTGAGGGGTTGTGTTGCTGGGTGGTATAGTGCAACCTTAGGGCTCACCTTCTGAAACCTTCCTGTCACGGTGGGGTCCGAGGGTGATGGGGCCCTTGTCTTCTTCAGCATACACACAGGGACATATAATTTTATTATACATATAGGGACATATTAAAGTCTTCATACAATAGCGGTAAAAGTATATTAAGACTTTATTTGAAGGATAACTAGGTACATTCCAATATAAGGACATCTCATCGAGGACATATGAGGGCTTGATCAGCATACCCAGTGGGGAAGACTTCAAGGATGACATAGACTGACCTGTTCCAGGGACTTTATAGATTTTAGCCTTTATAAGGATACGTGTGACTTGAGTTACTGAGAGGAAATGACGCTGCCAACACTCACTGACTTGCAGGAGGAAGACGCATAAACATAGAGGAATTGACGCTGTCAACGCTCACTATCATGTAGGAGGAAGACGCATGGACACACTGACTTGGAAGCCAGGAAGATGTGGACGGTGAATGGGAGACCCTCTATTACTTCACCAATCCGACAGCAGGCACTAATAAATACAGAGGATGTCCTGCTCAGACTTTGAAGACACGTATTAGTCCTTATGGCTGACTGGAAACAGGTTAGGGGGTTGAAGATGGAGTCTGACAGGATTACTGAGGTGACGTAGGGAGGTTAGATGTGACTCTGGCAATGCCAGACTACCAACTGTCACTGACAAGACCGCACAGCCCTTCTGGGTAAAATGTGGGTGGAGCTAACTTCCCCTGGCCAATCACTAGAATGTGATAGGTTGCAGGGGAGGAGCACTGATCAAGCTCAACACTTGTCTCAATAGAGATTAATACATAACAACATAATAAATAAATACATAGCAGAAAACAATACCACTACAAGAGAGCTAAGGAAGAGCAGCAAACACATAGGCCCTAATACAGACTGTCTAAGGTTGCCAATAGCAACAATACATCTCCAGACGCCTGACAATAAATACCGTTCTGGGCCATTACATATATATTATTTGAAACCAGCTGAAATCCTTTACCCCTAGAATGCGTATTGGGGGCCTTTTAGGCCCCCATGCTTACTTTTTTGCTATTATCTGCAAAATTACTTAAGTTAGAATTTTGAAACTCCAGGTAATCCTCAAGTATGTCGTTTTTGGTAATATCCAGTTGTTCATATAATTTTTTTCATAGGCATTTCGGTGTAACAATGCTTTTTTTGTGAAAACCACATCTGTACGTGTTGGGGGCCTTTTAGGCCCCCATGTATATTTTATCATTTTCTCAGTAGTGTTTGTGTCTCAAGTTACTTTATTTGTACTCAGTAATGCTGGTGGGGGGGCCAGGGTGTGGATAATGCCATATGAGGATGTCATGTGATTTTGTGAGGGAGTGGTAAGGCCATGACATCATCTCAGGTCCTTCGGAATACAGTAAAGACATATTCGATTTGATGATAAGCGAACACGTGCATTGAGGTTTGAAACAGACAAATTAGCCCCTATCAGTTATATTTGGAACATATTTATCAAAAATTGCACCAAACTTTACAATCCTAGTGCTAATGTTACAGTAGATGAGCAACTTGTACCGTTCAGAGGACGCTGCAAGTTCATACAATACATGCCCAGCAAGCCAGCCAAATATGGAATCAAAATCTTCTGGATGTGTGATTCGGCATGTTATTATGGCATAAATGGCATAATCTACTGTGGCAAAGAGGTTGGTGCACCAGCACAGAAGGATCTGGGGTCTGAAATTGTCAAAACTCTTGCTGTTCCAATATTCAGTTCAGGTAGAAACATTACCATGGACAATTATTTCACCAATGTTGAACTAGGCAATTTTCTGCTTCAAAAACATATTACACTTGTTGGTACTATCAAGGCAAACCGCCGAGAAATTCCAGAAGCACTGAAACACAATCGTCAGCGAGCACTTTATGAGAGTGTCTTTGGATTCAATAACAAAGCGACTTTGGTATCTTACAAAGCAAAGAAGGAGAAATCAGTGATTTTACTCAGTACCATGCATCACAATTGCAGTATTGACAGCAATGACAGAAAATTAAAGCCAGAAATCATCCTGTATTACAATAAAACTAAAGGAGGTGTAGACAAAATGGATGAGATGGTGGGAGAATATTCATGCAAGAGGCAAACAAAACGATGGCCTGTAGTACTTTTTTCAAATATGCTTGATGTAGCAGCCCTGAATTCATTCATCATTTATACAGAAAATCATCCAGAATTCCATGCACGGAGGAAGGACAGGAGACGCCTATTTTTGAAGGACCTTTGTCATGAGCTTGTAATGCCTCACATGATACAGCGAAGTGACGTGAAAGGCTTGATAAAGCAAACTAAAGAAGCAATGAAACGGTGTGGCGTACAGTTTCAGATGATTCCAGGGCCAGGAGAAAGAAAAAGAAAGCGCTGTTTCATGTGTCCAAGAAACGTAGAAAGGAAAACTGAGAGATTTTGTTCAATTTGTAAGGAAAATGTCTGCAAAGAACATTCTTCCGAAAAAATAACTTGTCAAAATTGTTTGGAAGACTAATAGAATAGAAAAGAAACATAATAGAAATGTAGCTGCAGCTAGTTTGGTATAGAATTCTATGCGTTTTTTCATATGTTTGTGAGAAATTTGGAAAAAAAAAATTTTTTTGGTTTTATTTGTGAAAAATTAGTAAAATTTTGTTTACTAGTCATATTTTATTTAGCAGTTTTAAAATAAACTTGTAGAAGTTTTATATAAGTGTGTTTTTCCATGTGATTCGCATGGGGGCCTAAAAGGCCCCCAACACGTTAATATGAAGATTTCTGATGTCACGCATTCTAGGGTTACTATACACAGACAATATCCCCCTATAGAGTGACCATATATTGGTAGATACCAGTGCTACACATTCTCTTGAGACCATACAAATGATGACTATGACTTAAAGGTGATGTCTATATATTTTTCCTTCTGGTCCAGACCACCTGCAGAATCTACCAGAGAAACATTTTATGTTCCTCACTACAGCACATATAGGAAGTAGGTCCCATCTGTGGAAACAATGTCCCCTCAGCTTCGACAGTACGCGGATGCCGCATGTGTGCTTAGAGCTGGCGTAGGTTTCCTAATCATGTTTCGGCAAGAAAAATTATAAATTCAGTGGAATATGAGTGGATCGGGCCGGATCGATGGTTTGGGGGCAGGGCAGTGCTCCAAACAGACTTACCTGGACAGGGGACTAAATTAAAACTGCAAGGGAACGGCATCGAGGATGAAGGTAAGATATACCTTCACCCTTACCCCCCCCCCCTCTGTAACAGGGAGCTAATCTGCTAATTCTTTTTTAAGGCCCTCTGTGACCCATCAAGCATAGGCTACCGCTTCCTCTGTGCCCCCAAAAGTAGCTAGTCACCTCTGAGCAGCTGCCCTATAGTATTAAAGCCTATCTGTGCCTTCATGAAGTAGTTAGGCCTCTATGCGCAGGCAGGCCACCCCAAAGGCTGGTAAGCATCTCCCCAGTAGGTAATCCCCACAGTAGTTAACCCCCCTCACACACAAACACACTGCAGTGAGCAGTATCTCCTATATAGGCATCCCCCTACTGTAGTAAAGAAAACACAAAATACCCATACTCACCTAGCTCCGGCTCAGAGCCCCAGAATCCCCTCTTCCTCCCCACCCACTGCTCAGTGACATTATTGAAACATTGGAGATAGTGGCTTTTTATGACTGCAATCATAAGGGCCCAATCACACTATGAAATCAGCTCCGAAATTCCATGTGGAACCCTTACGCCGAATCTTGCCTGCTATCTGTTTGAATAGGAGGGCTCGTGCACCTCCCCACACAAAGATTATACATGTTAATTCTTTGAGCGGGGAGGCGCGAGCCCTTCCTTTCAAACAGACAACAGGCAGGATTCAGTGCAAGCCCATATGCAGGGGTTTTGCACAGAACTTTGGTGCCGATTCTGTAAAGTTAACGGGCCCTAAAGCTGTGTGTAGTGAAAAGAGGCGCAGTGATCTGCAGGAAATGCAGGATGCAAATTAGCCTGATTGTGCTAATCTGCATGCATGACCAGCATTGTCAAAAGTGCCAAATATATGTGAGAAATGGAAGTCAATATTTAGGGTAGCTTCACACACACCGTATTGCAGCAGATTTTCTGCTGCGAATCCGCAGCTGATTTGATCTAAATAACTGAACACAGTATCAAATCTGCTGCTGATCTGGTGTGTGTGAAGGCACCCATAGAATAGATTCTGTAAAGTAAATGTTAGTAAGCCTGAGAAATTAGGTATGGGTGGATTTAATGTAGACAGAATTGAGACACTAAAAACATGCTGGTGGTTTAGTCCCAAGATGTAGCGACAGGCAGACTGTTAACACATCATTGTCAGCAGCCAGGGAAGCTGGCTCATGTTTTATGTGCTGTCCTTTTAGGCTTTGATAGAATAAGAAGGTTTAGAGTTTAGATTTCAGTTCCATCATGCTTCTCCTCCCACAGCACTATAATCCTTTAGATTTTGTGTTACACCAGGTCAGGATGTGGATCAGCAAGTGACATTTTCAAGAGAATGAAGTTAATAATAAAAGGGACAGTTGGATTTGGAGCTCTGCCTCCGCTGAATCTTTTGATAAATAAAAGCAATAGGATACAGTAAAAATCTTTAGCCTAGAAACAGGATAATAAATCCAGAATAGTATGATATGTGAAAGGTTGTTATGGCCATTTCGTGAAGTTTTTGCAATCACATCAAAGAGCTCTTTTCAGGCTATAAACTGGTGGAATAGAAGAAAGGAGATTACTTGGCTAAAACTAAATGGTGTTTGGATTCCAGCGGGATGTGTTACAAGTCAATCACATTTTTGTCTAGTCAGTTTCTGACAGTATTCACTGATCACTGATCTGATAATCCACAAAAAAAAAATATTACTCAAAATGCTTGTATGGGTCTTGTGGAGTAATTGCTGTACAAATATACAGAAGATAGGTGAAGGAACATGGGCTTGTTACTAATCTTTGCCATGACAGATGACACACAGTGACAAAGGAGCTAACATGCTTCGGCTGTCCAGGCATAATGGGAACTGTAGTTTTGTAACAGCTGGAGGGCCTGAGTTTAACACCTGTGTTACACTATTAAGTTTTGATGTTATGTTACCTTTGCAAAAAGGAACTTTTGAAACCCCCAGAGATATCTGCAATGATCATCTGTACATTTACCAACCTCTTGACCTACAGATTCCTTCTGGTTTCTAACCATCCTTTGTTAAAACGACATTGTTCTTAGCATTTATGTTTATTGAATATTTACATGATATATGCCATTAAAGGACAACTCCCACGAAAAAAGTTTTTGGCTTATTTAACATACAAAACACAGCAATCGCTAAGCTCAGGGAGACCAGCAACAAAAAAATCAAGTGGAGTACTCACTGAAGAGTCTCCACTGATGCATTGCCCCCTATAAATTTAAATATGCAGGTGTGGCTAGCGGCATGACGGAGTAGCCGCACACATTGCTCTCTCTCCCTGCTCCATGAGGATCCTGAGCTGCTGATGAGAACCCTGAGCTGCCCATATGAGTGCTGGGATGCCGGGCTGCAACGTGCTGGCCTCTGATGAGAACTTGGAATGGAGAGAAGAGGAGGCATATGGTGGAGGAGGCAGCGGTGGGAGTCAGCCTTCCGGAGGTGCTGGCAGTTGTGGAAGATGCCGGGCCCAGGAGTTGGTGGATCCTCCAGGCGTGTCTGGGGCGCTGCATTCTCCCGGGAAGGACGCTGGGGGCTCTGCTTATGTGCACCCCCTCCCCTTGCTGAGAGGGACGAGGGGTGAGAGAACACTGGGCTATAAAAATCTGGCTGCTGGCAGTTAAGGCTGATGGCGGGGTCTGCAACGCCGGCGTCCGTGGCTACACAGCTAGCGCTGAGCTGTTTTAAGGTTTGGGTGAGCAAGAGTACCGGTGTATTTTGAGGCTGGAAGCCAGTTCTTGACAGTATACTTATGATTTTTTTATTTTTTTTTCTCTGCCTGTTTTGCTCTGTAGCCCTCTTCCACAGGGGCGGAAGGAGTTAATTGGGGCAGCTCATAGCTAAATCAGCACACTCCTCCTCAGCTGATCAATCTCTGGACACTAGGACAGAACTGTTCTGAAACAAGGCTGCAGAAATGGGCTCCAGTGGTAGGGTGGAGGCTGGCTACCAGTTTATAATACCATCTCCTTGGGACTCCAATGTGATTTATGATACACGCAGCACCGCTGATAACTATAGGATTAGTCCTAAGTAACTGTTCAGACTAAGAAAATGGCTGAATCTGCGGACAGCATGTGTTTTTTTTTTTTTTGCAAGTTATGAACTAAAAAGGTGTGCTCTCAGCAACCACTCTGGCTGAACAGGAGCATGAAAAGAACTCCCTCTGCTAAACCCCTTATCTTTTGGGGGATGGAACTACTGTATGCAAGGTGCCCCGCTGCCCCCCTCCTGTCTCTAGTGGTGAACTATAATAACCTTTTTTCCTTTTCAGTTGCCTGGACACAATATGTTACCTCTGTTTGGGATTTATGCCCCCAGGTGAACACTAAGCATGTGACCCATAAGAACTTCAACCCCCTCAACAGAGAACTCACACAGAAGAGAGGAAGCTGAGATGGCCAGTTGCAACTCTTATATGAATTGAAATGTTTGATAAGACTGTGTCTCGCCTTCATGTACTGTGTAATCAGCTCTCAGTATTAGAGGAGGGGTTGAATGATGTTATCAGAGGAACACATGGATGTATAAAATCACTATGGTCATCTAGATGCAATTGAAACCTAGATTTTTGTTTTCTATCTGTTGGGTAGTAACTAACTCCTATTGGGAGGCCTGAGGAGAGATTACTTTATTTATGTTTAGATAATTTATTTTTGGTCCATTTATTTATAGTAATTCAGTTTTCTATTTTTATTTTATTTTTATTTTTTTTTCACAATGCTTCTGATTTGGCTGAGTGGTTGGATGCTGAGGGTGCTAAAAATTAATTGTTTGTGATAACCTTAGGGGCAGCATAGTATGGTTTTGGTGTATGACATTTATGCTGTGGAGCAGGGAAGAGCAATGTGCAGCCTGGTAGAGGGTGGTGCATGGTATCATGCGCGACAGGTGGGGAGGGTTTGGGAAGGGTGGGGGTGGGAGACTTTGGGAAGGGTGGGGGTGGGAGGGTTCGGGTTGCGACAGATTTGTGGGAGGGGATTTTTTATTATTTATTTATTTTTTCTATTTTTTGATCTATGTGCACTAGAATTGTGATCTGGAACACCCGGGGTATGGCCGACAGAGCTAAGAAGTGTGCGATAGCAGATAGGATTGGTAAATATCTCCCTGCCATAATTGTCCTTATAGAAACACATCTGGCCCCTGATAAGGTGTATAGCATGAAGAAGAAGTGGGCTAAGTTTGAGTATCACTCGGCTCTGTCGTCATATTCTTCGGGCGTATCTGTTTACTTTCATAAAAAAAACAAATTTTAACCTTGGTGTGTTAAGGTTGATGATCGGGGTAGATTTGTGTTGCTCCATGGTTCTCTGGAAGGTGTAAACACAATATTGGCATTCCTGTATATAGCACCCCCTTTCCGGATGGATGTCCTATTCGCAGTCGCTGAATTTATTGAAGACAAATCCTTTACTCAGTTATATGTGGGTGGTGACTTCAACTGTATTATTGACCCCTTGTTGGATAGACACAGCTCAGGTAAACCTCGTGACTATGGCCGGTCCCCTTTACGGAACTTTTGTGAAGAAATGGGGTGGTGGGAGGTATGGAGTATCTTGAACCCAGATAAGCGGGAATATTCATGCTTTAGCAGCTCATATGATGCAGCTTCACGCATAGACTTGTTACTGTGTAATCTTCCAGCTTTGCGACAGGTTAAAAGGATTTTTTATGCTCCTAGATCCATATCTGATCATACCCCTCTTGTTGTTGAGTTAGGAGAAGATCAGAGGTCAGGTGCTCATAATAGGATGAAAATTAATCTCCATTGGTTGTCGATTATCGACCAAGAACAACATATAGTTAAGGAAATTAATGGGCTTTGGTCTTCCAACAAGGGGTCTGCATCATTATTAGTTGTGTGGGATACTTTTAAGGCTTTTTTGAGGGAAATCCTAATCCAAAATATCAAGAGGTGTAAAAGGAGGTTTGCGTCTAGGGAATTGGAGTTGCAGGAGGTAGTACACCAGAGAACCATGGAGCATGCGGAAAGGGCTTCTGTGGAGAACTGGGACAGCTTAAAAGTCGCACAAGAGGACTTCGGGAAGTTTATAAAGGAGAAAGTTCAACACAGATTGTTTTTTTCTGGGCAAGATAAATTTGTACATGGGGGGAAACCCAATAAATTGCTGGCCAGAATTTTGACAAATAGGGCCGACAACCAGGAGATAGCATCAGTTGTTGGTAGAGATGGGAGTTTGGTGGTGGATGAGTCAGGTATTGCTGAAGAATTTAGAGTTTTTTTCAGAATCTGTACTGTTCCGAGTCCTCAGGGTGGGATGAGCGGATTGCCAGTCGGCTTGCAGAGGTGGAGCTGCCTGTGGTGGCGGAGGAGGACAGGGATTGCTTGTAGGGGGAGATCACACTGTCAGATTTAGAGGAAGCTCTAGCATCTATATCAGGAAATACCTCACCTGGTCCAGATGGGTTACCTTTCAAGATATATAGGAAATATTCCGCCGTAATCCTGCCCACACTTGCCGAGGTATTAAATGAATCCTGTAAAGGGGGGATGTTATCTCAGTCTATGAGAGAAGCCCATATAATTTTGCTGGGAAAAAAGGGGAAGGATCTGAAATTGGTCGAATCATACCGCCCCATCTCGCTCCTTAACACTGACGTCAAGCTTTTTGCAAAAGTGCTGGCAAAGAAAATTAATAGTTATTCCCCAGCTGATAGGTGAGGAGCAGGGGGGTTTCATGCCCAATAAGACAGTGCAAGATAACATCATTAAGCTCCATTCGGCTATCTTGGAGCGTGGGGAGGGGTCCCACTCCATCCTGTCGTTGGACGCAGCTAAGGCCTTCGACAGGGTGGAGTGGGGGTACCTCTGGGAGGTCCTAGCTAAGTTTGGCTTTGGGCCGGTATTTCTGGGGCAGATTAAAACACTATATCATGATCCTATAGCCCGTTTATTAATTAATGGTAACCTTTCAGAACCCTTTGCGCTCGGCCGAGGAACTCGGCAAGGCTGTCCACTCTCCCCTTTTTTATTTTTACTGTATGTAGAACCTTTGGCACAGTGGGTCAGGACACGGTTGGACTATGAGGGGTTCGGTATAGAAGGTAATAAGAGCAAACTCCTGTTGTATGCCGACGACATTCTATTGTTGGTTAAGGACCCTGATAGTAAATTATCGCGTATTGTAGATGAACTGAGTGAGTATATTATCCCGTGTGGGTTATCCATAAACTGGGATAAGTCTTCCTTACTAAATTTGGGATCCTCCTCCGCGATCGCGGGTAAGTTAAGGGTTTTAGGGCCCATGGAGCCGCTGGAATATCTTGGTATCAAGGTAGGGCCCAACGTTAGTGACTTTTGTGAGTTGAATATTAAGCCATTTGCTAAAAACCTGGAAAAGAGAATTAATGTGTGGAAAAGGCTACCAGTTTCGATGGCAGATAGACTTGCCATTGTAAAGATGGTCGTCCTTCCCCAGCTACTCTTCTTTTTTGGAGCTTCCCCTGTATGGGTGAGTAATAGGTGGATTAGGAAGATTGAGATCCTACTGGGGAACCTCATCTGGGGGAGGAAACGGGTGAGACTTAAATACAGAGCTTTCAGTGGCCCTAAAAGGGTAGGTGGCTTTTCCATGCCCGATCTTAGATTATATTTTATTTCTTCACATTTAAGTAAGTTAGCAGGATGGAAAAGTTTTTCCCCTCTTCAGCACAAGGTTGGGATTAGTAATTATGACAATGTATTTGAATTGCTTGAAGCTGGTTACTGGGGTGGTGGGGTAACTAACAATTCACTATGTAATCTATACGATAAAGTATGGTCTTACACTAAGCAAAGATGTGGTATAGTGGGTAGTATGAGTTGTTCTCCATTATGGAACAATTTCCACTTGTTGGAATTTATGAAGATTCACAACTGGAAATTTTGGCACGTAAAAGGGATTAAGTTGGTATCGCAGCTTTTTCAGAGTGGCAAACTCATAACTTTCCAAGAGGTTAAGGATTGTTATGGGCTAGAAGATAAGCACAGGGTTTTTTTTCTACAACTAGAGCACGCGTGTAAAGCATCAGATGGTGCGAGTTATTTCGTGATTAATGAGCACAGAATATTTTCAGTGATACAGGGCATGGGAAAGGCAAGAAGAGGTCTCTCTTTGATCTACAAAATTTTGGCTAATGAAATTAAGTACGTCGCACTAGATAGTAAGAAGGTAAAGTGGGAACAGGAAGTTGGTAATCTCGGGGAGGAGGCATGGCAGAATATATGTGCAAACTTGGATAACGTTTCCATGAATGAAGCTCACAAGCTGGTTCAATTTAGAATTCTTCACCGTAACTACTATTCACCTTTAATTTTGTTTAAGATGGGGATAAGAGAGTCGGCGAACTGCCCCAGATGTGGTTGCGATGATGCAGACTTTTTTCACATAATCTGGGAATGTAGGAAAGTCCAGGGTTTCTGGAAAGCGGTTTTTGATACTGTGAATTGTATAACCAAGCAGAACATCCCAAGGTTAGCGGTAATTGGGATTTTGGGCGGGTCCTGGGATATACCAAAGAACAGAGCGTTGTATACCAAATGTCTATTCTGTGCTTATTATGAGGGGGTGGCTGTCACAGCAATCCCCAGTGTTGGAAGAATTTAGTTTCCCAGATTAAGCAGTATGAACTTCTGAGGTATAAAAGTAAAAAGGATGGAATTCGCAAGCACCTGTTTATTTGAAAGGATTGGGTGTAAATGATCTGCCTAAAATAATTTGTTACCCTGGATGTGTGTATTTTTGTCTTCCTTTTTGAGTTTTTATTTATTTATTATTTATTTATTTTCCTCTCAAATCTGCCGCTCCGGGGGTGGGGAGGGTGGGGGATGTTTATTGACATATGTTGGCAGCAGCAGAGGAGGGATACCTCTTATGTGTTTATGTCTCGCACAATGAGATTCTTAGCGGTGTATCACCCTTTGATGTAATGCTCCGCTCTGCCGCTGGTTGTTTAGTACCGTTTATTTGTGTGGAATGTACTGAATTGTTTGTCACACAGTTGTCCTTGTTGTTGAGGACCACTGCCTTTCCAACTTTTTTCTTTGTTAACCCCTTAGTGACCGCCGATACGGCTTTCTACGGCGGTCACTAATGGGCCTTATTCTGCTGCCATCAGCTTTTTACGGCGATGGCAGAGAATAAGGCTGCGGGGCCGGGACGGCCCCCACCCCATCCCCCCCGGCTACCGGAGGTAGCTGAGGGGTTGGGGCAGTGTGTGAGATCCGTCCCGGCCCCCCCCCCTTACCGACGATCGCCGCTATTAACGTTATAGCGGCGACCGTCGGTAAATGAGAGTACCGGTGCCGCCGCCACCTTTCATCTCCCCCCGCCGTGAATCTACGGCGGGGGGAGATGAAATAAGTATCCCCCAGACCTCAGATCAGCCCCCCCTAGTGCCCCGATAACTAACCCCCCTCCCCCGGCGGCCATCATTTCCAAGATGGCCGCCGCTATCGCTGTGAACCGACTAACGTCGGTTCACAGCGATTAAAAGGTTAAAATGAATGAAAGCCCCATGCTCTCCGCCACCGGAGGTAGCGGAGAGCATGGGGCAGTCATCGGGGACCCCCCTGTGGGGTCCCGGTACAAGCGATCAGCGGTATATACTATATACCGCTGATCGCTTGTGCCATGTGCTCCCGGCACTTTTTATCCCCTGTCACCATGAATGATTGGTGACAGGGGATAAAAAGTGATGTCCCCCCACCCCCCAAGTCGCCCCCCACCCCCCCTGTCACCCCCGTCCCCCAGTCACCCCCCCCTTCCCCATATACTCACCGGATCGACGGAGCTCCTTCCTCCTCGACGTCCTGGCTGGTTATGAAGTGCGCATGCGCTTCACAACCAGCCAACTCTGAAAATTTAAAGTGACAGAGACCAATTTGGTCTCTGTCACTGAACTATGATTACTGAGATAGAAAATATCACAATAATCATAGTAATACAGTGAAAATGAATATGTAAAGTACAAAAAGTGACAAACATACAAAAAAATAAAACACACACTTTTTATTATAGTAATAATTGCAGTTTACTCCCAAATTACCCCTAACCCCTCCCCAGATTACCCGTAACCACCGCACGTTGCCCGTAACCACCGCACGTTGTCCGTAACCACCGCACGTTGCCCGTAACCACCGCACGTTGTCCGTAACCACCGCACGTTGCCCGTAACCACCGCAAATTGCCAGTGACCCCCTCCAGATTGCCCGTAACCACCCCAAATTACATGTACCCACCCCAAATTACCTATAAGCACTTCAGTTTATCAGTAACAATCCCAGATTGTCTGTAACCCTTCCAGGTTGCACATAACCCCCCCAGGTTCCCCGTAATCATGCCAGATTACATGTAACCCCCCCAGATTGCACGTAACCACTGCGCGTTGCCTCTGACCACGCCACGATGCCTCTGACCACGCCACGATGCCTCTGACCACGCCACGATGCCTCTGACCACGCCACAATGCCTCTGACCACCGCACGTCGCCTCTGACCACCGCACGTCGCCTCTGACCACCGCACGTCGCCTCTGACCACCGCACGTCGCCTCTGACCACCGCACGTCGCCTCTGACCACCGCACGTCGCCTCTGACCACCGCACCTTGCCTCTGACCACCCCAAATTGCCAATGACCCCCTCCAGATTGCGGTGCCCATGTCAGATTACAGGTACCCACCCCAGATTGCCTATAAGAACTTCAGTTTATCCGTAAGCACCCCACATTGCCCGTAACCACCCCACGTTGCCCGTAACCACCCCAGATTGTCAGTAAGCACTGCAGGTTGCGCGTAACCACCCCACGTTGCCCGTATCCACCTCAGATTGTCTGTAAGCACTGCAGGTTGCCCGTAACCAGCCAACGTTGCCTGTAACCACCACAGATTGTCTGTAAGCATTGCAGGTTGCCCGTAACCACCCCACGTTGCCCGTATCCACCCCAGATTGTCTGTAAGCACTGCAGGTTGCCCGTAACCACCCCACGTTTCCCGTAACCATCCCAGATTGTCTGTAAGCACAGCAGGTTGCCCGTAACCAGCCCACGTTGCCCGTTACCAGCCCACGTTGCCTGTAACCAGCCCACGTTGCCTGTAACCACCCCACGTTGCCTGTAACCACCCCACGTTGCCTGTAACCACCCCACGTTGCCCGTGACCACCACACGTTGCCCATAACCACCACACATTGCCCGTAACCACCCCGCGTTGCCTGTAACCACCCCACGTTGCCTGTAACCACAGCAGGTTGCCCGTGACCACCCCATGTTGTCCGTAACCACCCCAGATTACCTGTAACCACCTCAGGTTGCCCATAACCATCCCTGGTTGTCCGTAACCACCCCACATTACCTGTAATCTAATTTTTTTTATCTTATTTTAGTAACTGCGCTATTCTAATAACCATTACTAGCTGCGGTTTTGCTCCTGTAAATCGGCGCTCCTTCCCTTCTGAGCCCTGCTGTGTGCCCATACAGTGGTTTATGCCCACATATGGGGTACCGTTGTACTCAGGAGAACCTGCGTTACAGATTTTGGGGTACGTTTTCTCTCCTGTTCCTCGTCAAATTGAGAAATTTCAAACTAAACCAACATATTATTGGAAAAATTCGAGTTTTTCATTTTTACTGGCCAATTTTGAATACTTTCCTCTAATACCTGTGGGGTAAAAATGGTCACCACACCCCAAGATGAATTCTTTGAGGGGTGCTCTTTCCAAGATGTGGTGACTTTTGGGGGGAATCTATTCTGCTGACACTACAGGGGCTCAGCAAACGCACCTGGCGCTCAGAAACTTCTTCAGAAAAATCTGCACTGAAAATGCTAATTGGCGCTCCTTCCCTTCTGAGCCCGGCTGTGTGCCCATGCAGTGGTTTATGCCCACATATGGGGTACCATTGTACTCAGGAGAACCTGCTTTACATATATTGGGGTGACATTTCTCTCCTGTTCCTCGTGAAATTGAGAAATTTCAAACTAAAGGAACATATTATTGGAAAAATTCGAGTTTTTCATTTTTACTGTCTACATTTGAATACTTTCCTCAAATACCTGTGGGGTCAAAATGCTCACCACACCCCAAAATAAATTCTATGAGGGGTGCACTTTCCAAAATGGAGTGACTTATGGCGAGATTTTACTCCGCTAGCACTACAGGGGCGCTGCAAACGCACCTGGCGCTCAGAAACTTCTTCAGCAAAATCTGCATTGAAAAAGCTAATTGGCGCTCCTTCCCTTTTGAGCCCTCCTGTGTGCCCATGCAGTGGTTTACGCCCACATATGGGGTACCATTGTACTCAGGAGAACCTGCGTTACAAATTTTGTGGTACTTTTTTCCTCTTGTTCCTCATGAAATTTCAAACTAAAAGAACATAATATTGGAAAAATTCGAGTTTTTCATTTTTACTGTCTACTTTTGAATACTTTCCTCAAATACCTGTGGGGTCAAAATGCTCACCACACCCCAAAATAAATTCTATGAGGGGTGCACTTTCCAAAATGGAGTGACTTATGGCGAGATTTTACTCCGCTAGCACTACAGGGGCTCTGCAAACGCACCTGGCGCTCGGAAACTTCTGCAGCAAAATCTGCATTGAAAAAGCTAATTGGCGCTCCTTCCCTTCTGAGCCCTCCTGTGTGCCCATGCAGTGGTTTATGCCCACATATGGGGTACCATTGTACTCAGGAGAACCTGCGTTACAAATTTTGGGGTACTTTTTTCCTCTTGTTCCTCGTGAAATTGAGAAATTTCAAACTAAACGAACATATTATTGGAAGAATTCAAGTTTTTAATTTTTACTGTCTTCTTTTGAATACTTTCCTGTAATACCTGTGGGGTCAAAATGGTCACCACACACCAAGATGAATTCTTTGAGGGGTGTACTTTCCAAAATGGGGTGACTTATGGGGGGTTTTCTCTCTGCTGACACTACAGGGGCACTACAAATGCACCTGGCGCTCAGAAACTTCTTCAGCAAAATCTGCATTGGAAAAGCTAATTGGCGCTCCCTTCCTTCTGAGCCCTGCTGTGTGCCAATACAGTGGTTTACGCCCACATATGGGGTACCGTTGTACTCAAGAGAACCTGCATTACAAATTTTGGGGTGCTTTTTGTCTCATATTCCTTTTGAAAATGAGAAACTTTAATCTAAACGTATATATTATTGGAAAATTTAAATTTTCAATTTTTTTACTGCCTAATTGTGAATACTTTCCTCCAGCCCCTGTAGGGTTAAAATGCTCATTATACCCCTAGATTAATTCTTTAAGGTGTGTAGTTTCCAAAATGGGGTCACTTATGGGGGTTTTCAGGATACCAGACTTCTAAATCCATTTAAAAAAAGAACTGGTCCCTAAAAAAATCTGTTTCACGAAAATGTGATAATTTGCTGATAAATTTCTAAGCCCCATAACACCCTAAAAAAGTAAAATATGTTTACCAAATTATGCCAGAATAAAGAAGACATATTGGTAATGTGACTTAGTAACTAATTTATGTGCTACGACTTTCTTTTTTTAGAAGCAGAGAATTTCAAAGTTCATAAAATGCAAATTTTTTAAATTTTTCATGATATTTTGATGTTTTTCACAAAAAACACACAAAGTAGTGACCAAATTTTGCCACTAACATAAAGTGCCATATGTCACGAAAAAACAATCTCAGAATCGCTAGCATACGTTAAAGCATCACTGAGCTATGAGAGCATAAAGTGAGACAGGTCAGATTTTGAAAAATTAGCCTGGTCATTAAGGCCCAAACTAGCTGCAGCACAAAGGGGTTAATGGAAAAACTAAAATAATAAAGAGTTTAAAAAAAAAAAATGCCTCAGTTACGAGGCTCAAAACACGGGAATAGCCAGATATCCCTCCAGGAGAGGGAAGCCTATTGCCAAGGGGGTGCCTTCCAGTGGGGAGATCACCAAACCACCCTGATACATAGCCCCTTAAGTCCCACTCGGTTGTGAGTATTGGAACATAAATAGGGAAATACCAGGGGGGCCCCTTTTACATTTAAGTCTAACTCTGTGAGGAGTATTGCGACATGACAAGGGTTTACCAAGGCAGGCTTCCATCCACAGACAATCGTTTCGGGGTAGTTGCCCCTGGTCAGTGTGGAGTAGGATTCTGGCTAACAGGGGCAATGAAAAATAGACCAACAAAACACAGCAATCGCTGAGCTCAGGGAGACCAGCGACAAAAAACTTTGTATTGTGTTTAAATAACCGGTCTGGCCTCCTTCCCCCACTTTCGGACCCCCGACCCCCATCACGGTCCTCTTCTCCCGGGCGCCATCTTGTGACGACATCAGAGCCGGGGGACGGGCCAGGTCTTCTTCCTCCTCTGCGTCTTTATGGAAAGTGAATGGGAGAGAAAAGGCTGCTGGTGCATTTCTTTGGCTGGAACGCATCACATGGCTTCCAGCTTGCTCAGCCCTGATTGGCTGAGCTTGCTGGAAGCCATATGATGCACTTCAGCCAATGAAAAGGCTGCCGATGCGCAAGCGCACTGGCAGCCTTTTCTCTCCCATGGACCCGGAAGTGAGAGACATCGCAGGACGGCGGCAAGAGGTGACGGAGGAGCGGACAGTAAGCGAATCGAGTGGAGATAGTCACCGGAGGGATGGTAAGTATGGTGTCTGTGTGTATTTTTTGGGGGGTCCCATGGGAGTTGCAACAGTTTTATATTGTATCAGACAGGCTTATTTTTGAATGATGTACAAAAATTGAATGTTAATTACTTTTGGGTTATTACTATATCTGTATACATGCATGTTTTTTCTTTGAATATTCTATACCTGGGCCCAGAAACATCATATCCTAATAAAGTTCACAGTTAGGGCGGGTTCACACTACGGAATTCTTGCGGACAATGTCCGCGGAATTCAGTCAGCTGTCTGCCCACACGGGCGCGCGCTTTCAGCGTATAGCGGAATACGCCGGCCCATAGAATGGTGTCTATGGGGCCAGCGGAAAGGCGCACAGATGTGCGGGCGGACAACTGACGGAATTCCGCGGACATTGTCCGCGAGAATTCCGTAGTGTGAACCCGCCCTTAGATTGGAATCTCCTTTGCCCCTTTTTTTAAACAGCAATACAATTGATCACCCATTGGTCTCAAAGACTTGATTTGATGTACACAAACAATATCCCTTTAGATACGTTAAAGGCAAAGTTGGGGGGGGGGGGGGGGGGGGGGGGGGGGGGGGGGGGGGGGGGGGGGGGTGAGGGAGATAAAAAAAAAAAAAAAAAACTAAACTTACCTGCCCCCCATGCCTGTGTTGTGCCCCATGCCCAGGCTTCCATACCCCGCCGGGTGTCCTCTTCTCCCGGGTATGTCAGAACCCAGCTAAAACGTGAGTAAGATTTAGCCAGCTCAGCCAATCAGTGACTGCAGCGGTGTCCTGGCATCAAGTGCGGCATCTGCCAGCTGAATCGTGACGTAGCCAACCGGGAGCTAAGACAACACCCTGCTGCATCAGCACTAAGATGGGTGAATATGACATGACTTCTCTTTTATGTTCCCCCACCCCGAAATAATTTTTTTGGGACTGGACTTCTCATTTCAATACTAATAAAAAAAAAAAAAAAACAGTACCCGATAAAGCATTATGTGATGGAATACATCACTGTTTTTGTACAATATGTGTGAGGCCTCTATAATTTGGAATTGTTGGTGCACAGTTTTTTTTTACTGCACATTGTTTCCGATGTTTCTGGCTAGACAGTTTGCCATTTTGCTACTGTATTTCTATTTCATATACTGCACCACTGTCACATGCATAACTACTGTTACCTGTAATAAAGAATCTAATACAAAGGTCAGTTCATCCATAGAATTTTCATGTGTGGGACAGAGGGCCTAGGGCCTTGAAGAATTAATGTACTTAGCTCAAAATGTGTTTGACTTCATACTGGCTCCTTTATTACCATGATCTATCCAAAACAAGCTACAGTGGTTTGGGGTTTAGATAGAAAATAGAATATCATGTTCTCCTGCTCCCCTAATCTCTTCCAAGGAAGCTTACCCACTAGTCAACATTTTGGGATAGGTCTCCTTACAGTATATAGTTACAAGGCAAGAAAGGACCTGCATTCTTCTTTATTGTGAATCTTAGAAACACTTGCCTAAGCAGAAACGTAAGGTACAATTGCTTTGGGTGACATTATTATTTTACTTAGCTATATCATTATATTGCTTTACCGTGGGACAGAATACGATTTCTGTGGTTAGCAGAAGGCAATGTAATAAAATTATAGTTTCCCATGATTGTTCCCATAGCTACTTTAATGCCATTAGAACAGATTTTTTCCCATGCAGCTCTCTCAAGTCCAGTAATACCAGCTTATTTGTGTGCTGATCACAGGCTCGTGTAACTCAAGAGCCCAACATCAAGGTCATAATTTTAGTTGCTTTCTTGACAGTTGTGAACAGATACTTCAAAAGGGATTAAAAATGTAAATTTAATCGCTGGAGGTTTGGTTTTGCTGCCTCACCTGTCCACAGATTGTCTGTAGTATTGCCGCTTAGCCCAACAGTATTGCTGTAAAGAGTCCGTGATCGTGTGTGCCCAAACCACACATTATGTGCCATTCCGAAAACTTGTCACATAGCACTGAATTCTGGCATAGCACCTGTTAAGAATAAGCCATCTTCTGCTATAACCACTTTGTCTGGTGCTGACATCATTTACAGAGAAGAAGTTATATCATAGGGAAACCATGTAAAACTATTTTTGTTATCTGAACAGCACAGATATGCAAATGTGTCAGATCGGTCTAGCTCCATGAATAGTGAAGACACGATGAGCACAGCAGCTGTAACCTCAACATTTCATTTCTCAATAAATACAGAACCTTCATCCCATTAGGTCCTCTTTGCCTTAAATTGTTAAACTTGCAGCCCCAGCATCTAGAGCAGGGGTGTCAAACTCAGGCCCTCCAGCTGTTGTAAAACTACAAATCCCATCATGCCTGGGCAGCCAAAGCTTTAGCTGTCCAGGCATGATGGGAATTGTGGTTACGTAACAGCTGGAGGGCCTGAGTTTGACACGTGTGATCTAGAGGACAACAAATTCTGGCATTACTGTCTGCCATTCCTTTAAGGTATCACTATGCACATGCCTTGCAAATGTTATTTCAGCAGGTATTCATTTTTAAATGGACTGTGCAGATGTATACAGGGACAAAGTGAATAAGCCCAAGAATTTAGAATAATATTACCCAGTTTAAGACCGGGCCATTTTATTATTTTATTCCATTCACAACCATTACACGTTAGTTTTAAACCAAATAAAAAAAAGTTAGCATCTTGTCTCTGTCATACATAGGATTTTATATTTATGTCATTTTTATACTAGCAATTTATTGTGTAACATTGAGGAAATAAATGTATTTAAAAGAAAAACAAAGAACCTATAAAATACCCTTTGACTTTTCGGGGGTATTTAAAACTTTTCTTTTTATTTCCCCCTATAAATAGGGGGACAGATTTTTAAAGCCAAAGCCAGGAATGGATTTAAAAGGGGAGAAATCTCAAAATTTCCCTTATGACCTGTTCTCTGTTTAAAGTCTGTTCCTGGCTTTGGCTTAAAAAAATCTGCCAGATAAATCTGTGTCTGTAAACGCATCCTAATAGGGTGTTTACACAGAGAGATTTATCCTACAGATTTTTGAAGCCAAAGCCAGGAATGGATTTGAAAACAGGAGAAATCTCATTCTTTGCTTTATGACCTGTTCCCTGTTTATAGTCTGTCAGATAGATCTCTCTGTGTAAACGCACCATTATACACAACTATTTAGGGCAATTTGTAAAACAAACCAAGAGCCTTATTAGGGCCCTATTCCACCGGACGATTATTGTTCAGATTATCGTTAAATAGTTCAAATCTAAACGATAATCGTTCGGTTGAAATGCAGTTAACGATTAACGACCGAACGAGAAATCGTTGATCGCTTTATAAGACCTGGACCTATTTTTATCGTTGCTCGTTCGCATTGAATAAGACATCGTTCGGTCGTTCGCAGTAGATACAAACGCAATAGCGAAGAAATAGCGAAGAAATAGCGAAGAAAAAACTATCGCAAATACGATCATAAGTAACGATTATCGTTCCATGGAAATGAGTGAACGTTTTCAGGTCTTTCACAATAGCGGTCGTTTAAAATCATTGATCTTTAACGATTATGCGAACGATAATCGTCCGGTGGAATAGGGCCCTTTCACAGACAGATTATCTGACAGGTTTTTAGGTCAAAGCCAGGAATGGATTTGAAAAGTGGAGAAATCTCAGTTTTTCCTTTATGACCTGTATACAACTGTGCCATAGAGCTACACCCATCTACTCCCACTGTATTGACATGTATATTCCATTATAGAGCAGAAGAACATAATAGAAGAACTTCTGTAGCTGAGTGAAGTATAGGGAGTCTAGTGTGTGCAGTAAAACACACAAACATTTCAATATCTGAATGGATAGGCGGTTTTATTTTTTATAAGACTGTTTGACCAGGGCATTAGAAAGTGAAATTCTGCTGTCTACAATCACAAATTAAGAACTTTTCACAAGGAGGATACTGGTCTCAAACATAATATTCCATAAAATGCATTGCACTTCTGTGACAGCAGATCGGTATGACTATAGTACTTACAAAACAAAGATCTGAGAACAGAAGCAAAAAACAAACAAAAAGAAGCTGCCATGTCATTCTATTATCAAGAAATAATGCATAAAGATTCAGGGCATATATATTACACAGGGGAACACACATACAATCTCTTGTATTTTTGGCAAGCCTATAAATAGCATCATCCCCATATATCTGCAGAAATTCCTATTTCTGTGTAATCCACTGCATATAGGGTGTGTTCCTCTTACAACCAACAGTACACTCAGCATGTAGAGAGAATTTGTCTGCATATAATCACTGCTTGGTAACAACGCTCCAGTGAGAACCAGTAAGCGCTATTGTGTGATTTAACAACTTAGTTCCAGTGTTACCATCAGCAGATAAAACACCATTGAATGAATGGCTTCTTACTCCTTGGTGGCAATCAGTTCCAAAATAGAATTTTCCAGCAATTATTGACAAAGCCTTCATTATTAAATATTGTCATCATCTAACATTTTGTTCACACCTTCACAAAGTCTCTGAAGATGGTTTTTGTAGGGTCCAAATGGATTGTATAGAGCCGCCAAAAACTCACAATTTGAGAAGTGATCAAACACGTGGTTGATGCGCCCATGAGACTTTGCAGTTAGATGACGCTGAATGACTTGATGAAGAAGCTCCCGGCATTCGTTCAACAATTTCGAGAGCACATTGCGGTCAAACGTGTATTCCACTTGATGAAAGCTGACAACCGTCATGGCCAGCTGATGGACTTTCCTCTTGAATTTTTCCAAAAGTGCAATCTCATCGGCATTAAACTGATTATTTCTATACAGGACAGCCAGCTTTATTACTATTTTGATGAGGTTCTTTATAATTTTCTCTGAGTCTTTCTTGCTTTGGGTGAACTCCTTGGTTGCCTGATAGAGCTCATCCAACACCTTGCCACTGGTGTCATCAATCAACGACGTTGCAATGTATTTTGATGAAGCCATTTTGCTACAAATTTTCTTCTGGGCCTCGACAGCCAGGTATTTGGAACGGAAAATATCTGTCGCCACTGAAAGAAACACAGAAAAATTATATCATTACATTGGTCACATCAGTTTTAGGCATTTTATTTTACAACATAAACAAAATATGCTATTTGCTAAACAGAATCTATACATAATCCAATGCAAGTAAATATATAACCACAAACTGTAAAAGGGCCACACCAAACACAGCTAAATGATATGTACTTGGATAAGTCAGTAAATAAACTTTAGTAACATTGCCACCACTTATACATTTACTATATAGCAACCAAGATTATTGATTTTATGTATAGATGTAAAAAGCAGTGCTGCATCTGATAAAATCTCAACTAATTTTAACTGTATTATATATACAGATCAGGACCATGTGTGATGAACTTTCTTGGTATAGGAGCTGTAAAGAAGCTGGTGTCTATGGAAAGCTCAAGTACCTAAACTGAGATCTTGTACAACTTGCTATCTTCAGTTTAGCTCAACTCCAGAGCACTTCTCTGTTTAAGCTAACCTAATCCTAGACATTCCCTAGACGTGCCCATGTAATCATGTCTGAAAAGTAGGGCAAGACAAATGATAAACCATCAATCTACATAAAATATACAGTTGTGGAAAGCAAATCATTGTTTTTAGTAAGAGGGAGGTAAAATTGCTGCCAGAGACTCTGGAACCTTAAGCAGCTTAGATTGTGCCTCTCCACTCTTCCTCCAGAAAATGAAAATATACCTCCATCTAGAAAACACCACTGGGCAACAGTCCAGTTCTTTGTCTCTTTGGCCCAGGTAAGATGCTTCTGGCATTGTCTATTGGTCATGAGTGGCTTGGTACTTGAAATGTGACACTTGTAGCCCATGTCCTGGACACGTCTGCGTGTGGTGCCTCTTAAAGAGGAACTTCACATAAGAAAAATGTGTTTTCTATTTAAAGTACATTAAAAGTTATATAGATGTGTCTATATAATGTATTACTGTATCTGTGCAGTTCTGCCAGACTGGTAGCTGATAGAAAACCAGGAAGTGAAGAAAAATGGCCCCTGTGCCAATTCACACTGTCTCCTGCTCCTTTTGCTATCCCCCCTTAGGGTACAAACACACACATCGTATACGCAGCGTATTTACTGCTGCGATACACAGCAGATTAGATCTAGATAACTGAACACAGCATCAAATCTGAACCACCAAATCTGCTGCAGATCTGCTGCGTATCTGCTGCGTATACGGTGTGTGTGTTTGTACCCTTAGGAGACAAATCTTCCATGCCTCTGTCTTACATTGTGTGTGTTTGCTGATGATGCAGACAGGGGGCAGGGCGTGATGTCACAAGAGGTTTGGCTGGATCCGCCAATCCACTGACTGATAAACCATCTCTGACCGCCCAGAAGAAGCTGCTGCAAGGACTGTGGACTGTGATGAACAGCTGAGGGAAAGCTGAGGGAACTGCTCAACCAGGAAGCACAGAAACACAATACAGAACAACCCCCCCCCCCCCTTTAAAGCACCGACTGCAGCAGCAGTCCACTCCTTGTGAATCTCCTCCAATTTTTTGAATGGCCCTTTAATATCAATCCTATGAGGGCTGCGGTAATATTCTAGTTGCTATTGCACCTTTTTCTACAGCACCTTTTCCTTCCACTTAACTTTCCATTAATTTGCTTTAATACGGCATCCTGTGAAAAGCCAGCTTCTTTAGCAATTACCTTCTGGGGCTTACCCTCCTCGTGGAGTGTGCTAATGACTGCTTTCTGGACATTTGTAGGGTTAGCAGTTTTCCCCATGATTGTGTCACTACTGAACCAGACTAATGGTGCATTTACACAGACAGATTTATCTGACAGATCTTTGAAGCCAAAACCAGGAACAGACTATAAACAGGGATCAGGTCATAAAGGAAAGACTGGGATCTATCCTCTTTTCAAATCCATTCCTGGCTTTGGCTTCCAAAATCTGTCAGATAAATCGTTCTGTGTAAACACACCATTAGGGTGTTATTTGGTGCCCAACAATTATAGGTTCAAACCTATATCAACGATCAGCCGATGATCGTCGTCATCGGCTGATCATTGTATTGATTTCACAGAGCGATAATTGGCCGCATCGGGCCAATTCGGCAGATTATCACTCCGTGGAATAGGCCCCTAAGGGTCCATTTGCACAAAGATTATGTGACAGATTATCTGCCAAAGATTTGAAGCCAAAGCCAGGAACCATATGTTAAATCGATAAATGACTGTTTACACGGAACGATCTGCGAATTTTTTGCAAACTACCAACGACGATTTGAGAACATGTTCAAAGATCAAAATGAACGATTATTGTTCGAATTCGATCGTTATCGTGCAAATTTGCACGATAATCGTTCCGTGTAAACGCAGCATAAGTAAATAAATAACTTTTTGATCATATTTTTATTTATGCACCTGGGTGTGTAAGTGGATTCGATGTTTAGTCATTTATTTGTGTTGCGTGGGCTCAATCTGACCTAAACAGGAGTCCCGTAGATAAATGGCAAATGAGGAACTTCAAGTGCGCTGCTTGTCTTTTGCAGATGTAACAATGTAAATATACTAAGTTCTCAAGAAGTTACTCCCCCAAAACATGTATATTATATAATATTTATCATGTAATAATAGAGATCTAAGGCGACAAGTGTACATCCCTAAACAAGGGTAAATCTGTGCGCTGTCTAGGCACTCGCAATCATATAATTACACAATGATGAGTATTTATTACAACAATGTTGCACAGTATAAAAGTCTACACAAGCGATAATTGATTTAACAGATGTGCAGTAATGGTTCAGATAGGATTATAGGAAATATTATTCTAGCTTTGTACCAATGTTGACACCTGGCACCTCACACCCTTGTGGGTGTAGTCTGGAGTAAGTAGAGCTATGACCTATATGGTGAGGTGAAGAATGTGTACTGACTGGAAGATGCTAGTATTATTTGTACACCATCATTTAGACATCAGGGAGCCTAGAAACGGGCTACTGGCACCTTAAAGGGAAATGAAACTTTTGAATTACATTTCCCAACAGCCAAGGGCACTAATACATGAAGTGATTATGGGCTGTAATTGGCCAATTACTGGCCATTTTGTGTAATAGCTCGTGTTGGCAATCATCAAGCCATTTAATAGTCTCTGTAAGCGAGCACCGATCTAGCAGATCAGCGCTTACTTACTGCGCTAATCAGGCTGTGAAATACGGCCCTGACTTTTTCTTACCTCCCCTGAACCAATTTCTAGGCTCATTTATGACCAGATCAACTTTGAAGTGAGCACAAAGCTTAGAAATTTCTTCAGAAGATGTCTGGGGCTTCTGTTATGCTCAGCCAATCGCAGATGAGCAGCTGATGATAGTGATGAAGGGGGGATGGCATGAGGGAGGGCTGGAGCAGTCAGGCCAGCCTCCTGAAGATGAAAAGATCGCCCCAAGATGGCAGCCGGGGTCGACAGTGATTTTGTGAGTATACTGTATAAACACTTCAGGGTCCACATTCAGGGGGGGGGGGGGGTGTTACATGGAGAAGGGGGCCATTCACTTAAATAGCACACATTACTATGTTGTATAACTTTGTAATGTGTGTTATTTAGTGAAAAAATGTTATACACTGCACTACCCCTTTGAGGCAGCAAAGAGACACATGGTACCTTTCATACATCCTTCTGTACTTCCATCTAAATCTCACAGCTGCACACAATTTACAATGAGACTGGTAGGCTATACCCTGACAATCAGTCAAGCAGGGAAAGGGCTGGGAGGAGACATTCCAGCCGTAAGAGGTGCATTGCATGATATACTTATACACTGAACTTCTTGGAATAAGGAAGGGAATTTTGCCACCTACACAAAGAATCACAAATGCAGCTTGCACTGTAGTGAGCACATTTTCCCCTGCCACCATAAGATGATTTTAGTTTTTTCTTCCTATACAACCCCTTAACTACACTTATAGGGCATGTTTTTGCTGTACACAAACAGATTACAGCCACTGTTTCACTTCTTTAAAATAAAGCTCTACAGGAAATTGCATTGCTGAGTAAGATGTATACACCAGCTGCACAGCACTGAACCATCAAGACGACTAAAATCAATGAATTAACGAAAGAAAAAAGCAGTATAAAAGGCAGGCAGGTGTACCATATCCACATCTCCATTCCAGTCCAATAAATCTAACAGGCTTTCTCCATGTGCCAAACTCCAGACACAAGAGCAGGCCTTGCTGCCTGGCACATACAGAGCAGTGCTGAGAACATTATAAGAAAAGGGTCTAGCAAGAATAACAGCTTACAACAGCACCTTTACATCTATAAAGCAAGGGAACAAATATTTAAAAAGAACACAACGTATTACATATGTTTCTTATGGGCACAGAAAACCTTTAAAACCATGATAGTCCTTCAACATAGACGATAAGAGCCTAGTGACACGTGAAAATGTGCAATCACTAGAGATGAGCGTGACTGAAGCAAACTAGACAGATGGTTTGGCATTTGAATACCATTGGCTAAAAAAGATATCTGCAGCCATAGGGAATCCTGGAAAACATGGAAACATGGGACTCGAGCAAGCTCGAGTTGTGCTCATCTCTAGCAATTACTCTTTACACTCAGGTGACATGAAGAGGGGGTAAGGCTCATTTGTCAATTTAGAATAGCACTGTGTGGTGACTAGAGATGAGCGAATCGCATGAACAAAGCAGTTCATTTGACCAATGCTCAACTCATCATGCCGGCCTTTCAGCTCTGCTCCACCCCATGTGCCGGAGAAAAGCTGGATCCAATCCTGGGAAACTGGGAGAAGTTTCCCAGAATTGGATCAAGCTTTTCCCGGCATCCTGGGAGGAGTGGCAGGGAGCGGAGCAGCAATGAAAGGCCGGCGGCTTAATAAGCTCATCTGTAGTGGACATCAAGTCATGTGACAAATAGAGTTTTCTGCAACCTGCAGTCATGTAACTGTCACAGTTTCCACTCTGTTACAAAGAAGTCACAAGTAGGTGACATGCAACTTGCACTGGCGACAGTGGTGGCAAAGTCACGTGTGACCTACATCCAAAATTCTATCATATTTGGATTTTTGGAACAGTAGTGCTTTGACTGCATTATGCTGCAACATGACTACACTGACAACCATTAGATGCAATGTTACATGAGCAGAGTGTCTGTGTACTCTGGCCTAAATCACGCATGACTCACAGGCAAGTAAACCGAAACACAGCGCTAATTTGTGGATATAATGAATATGCTGTTAGTTCACAAGCGTTGTATGTGACTTTATGCCCCCACCCCCACACATCTTTATCTGGAGATGGGGTACAAAGAATAAGGGTCAAAACGAATTCACAATGTAGACAAGTGAACAAAAAAAAAAAAATCCACAACATGACACCACAGTGCATGCACAGGAAAGATGATACTTGACTGTCCCAATCCAAATCGTCGATAATCATCCAATATATAAAATAGATATAACCCATGAAACCAGCTGCGTGGAGTATGATCTTTTTTTTTTATATCATTTTCAGAACTTCCATTGTAGACTAGAAATGGTGACAATAAAAGTAAAATAATGCGTTTTAATAAAAAAAAAATATTTGAGAAGTTTCATCTTAAGACTAGAGATGAGCGAACCGGGTTCGGGTTCGAGTCGATCCGAACCCGATCGTTCGGCTTTGATTAGCTGGGGCTGCTGAACTTGGATAAAGCTCTAAGATTATCTGGAAAACATGGATACAGCCAATGACTATATCCATGTTTTCCAGATAGCCTTAGGGCTTTATCCAAGTGCAACAGCCACCGCTAATCAAATGCCGAAAGTTCGGGTTTGGATTGACTCGAGCATGCTGGAGGTTCGCTCATCTCTACTTAAGACCTCTTTATTTTTTTACCGGCAAAAGTCTACCCGCTAGGCACCAAAAACAGACCAGGAATTCTGTCATTACATCATATACAAGTACAATGTAACACCTACAGCTAAGGTAAAGGCTGAAAGGGCACTGGCATGTAATTGACAGCCAGAGAGGATAGGTATTGGTGGAGGAGATAAGGACTCCTATACTTAAGGGACCCTCACCATGGTCAGCACCACCATAGGGGCCACTGTAAGTTTACAGCCGACGATAGGACTAATACATAATCCCTGCTATACAGCCTCTTCCATATCACATGGCAGTTCTAGAGCTACATTTCATTTATTAGATGACATTTTTCCAACACCAATACATTCACAATTCTACTATCATCTTCCTAATATCCAAAACTAAAATGTGTATATAAGGAAATATAACTTCTAAGTCTTGTGCTTAATCCTCTGCCAAGTGAAGGATGGAGCATACCACCACAGTAGATGCCATGACAGTAAGTAGTATGTGGTAGTCTATTCTAAGAATTCTTAAAGTAAACTCATTTGTAGCCATTTGCCATCAGCAGCTGCTCCCCGGCTGCTTCATCTTTCCATTTGTCACAAAATACAAATCACAAAACCCTTGTGCTAGTGGTCTCCTGACCAGAATTTCAATGGGAAACAAAAGCATTCTGTGCTAGTACTGAGGAGACTAGAAATAAATACATGTATGTTCATACACACACTCTCTGAAGTAACCAAAGATGGATGAAGTCTTCATTGTTTGAATGCCAACACTATTCTAGGCAAGAGTAAAGAAGAAAGAAAAAGCCATACATTCCTCAATGTGTCATACAGTGTGAGTGATGCTTGGAAATCAATGTAAAATTGCAAATCTTAAAAGGGACCAAACACTTTTAGGAAGTCTATTGTTACTACTGCCATGACGTCTTTGCTTTTTAGGATTCAGGGTCTTTTATCCCTGCTGGTTGTAATAAAATAAAGCTGGGCTCTTCTAGACAGATCACCAAGCAATTCCACACGAAGGATTCAACAGTTCATTTACAACAGTGGAGCAGCAGAGAACCCTGGTGTAAATCATATCATGTGTACAATGCACATATTAACTAAACATATGATCTGAAGGTCTGAAAAACTGGTTTAGAATACAGCAGTGGGCAGAGTGATATCTAAATCATAAAACCAGACAAAAAATACAGAATGCCATCTATACTGGTAACAATATACACATTTCTAAAACTATTGTACCCATTTATTTATTTTTATTTTTTTATAACAGTAGTAGCCAAGTACTTGCAGTCCAGGTTGGATACGCTGCCAGATCCAAAACAAGGCGGTTTCTAATGTAAGATCTGAACAAACAAATTGTTACTCAATCACAATGTTCTTCTATCAGATTGCAGCCTCCCCAGACCCTTGTGGGACCAGCCCCACGATCTGGGTTGTTTATTCTTATTATATGCTTATACACTTGGGTGAGAAAAAAAAAATATATAGCTGTATATGCCCAAAGTGGCCAAAGGCTTAGGAATCTTTTAGATGTCGCACACAAATTACAAATTTCTATTTTGTAATGACATCGTTCAGCTGTAGCAAAGCATTTACTTTTCCAGCCCTGTTTTCACATTCAAAGTGACAATCACAGTCACAGCACAGACGGTGTTGCGGAGTAACTTAGAACTTGCTGTTATGTTTCCATAGAGCAGAAGATGCTGATGATGAAGGTAGCTTTCTTAGCTTACTCCTCAGCATCACTGCCAGGAAAATTCCCAGCTTTATTAAATGAGATAGTTTGGTGCACTGGGGGCAGGACTACACTGAGGATTTCTCGTGCCTTTCCGCCTGCTCCATAGGCACCATTCTATGGGCTGGCTGATTCCACATTCCGCCGAAAGAATTGACAAGTCGACGGACTTTATCCGCGAGAATTTTGTAGTCTGAACCCACCCTAACAGTTATTGACCTATCCCCACTTTACTGTCAGCTAGGGGGTCTAACAGCCCAGCTCCAGCAGTGCAACTGGTATAAGATCCCACAATGCACTGCACTCAGGCTACAGGAAACCAGTAGCACACTGCATCCAAGTTTAGATATAAAAAGGGGAAGAAAATATTATGCAACAAAATTACTACAAGGAAAGCAATGTATTTACAAAATTACTCAACATATCAACCGTGTAACAGCACAAACTAAATTAACCATTTTTCTACCATTTGTTTTATTTACTATTTAGTAACCTCGTACTTCTCAGCAGTGTACACGGATTCTAATGCAAGCCACAAGTGCAGTTCTGGATCCATCATACAACAGACACCAACAGATAGACCCTATTAACTTGGGGTAAATCTGGGGTTCCATCATCTATAGGGCAAGAATAATGTAGCCTGCAATACTATTCCAGTCATGAAATCTGATGGAAAAAACAATGGTGGTTTTGAATGGAACCTTCAATGCCTATGTATACTGAAATGCAGGAATCAATGTATTCAATGTGGACGTATTAAAGTTATGTTGTGAGATGTGAAGTTACGTTGTTTTTTACTGATTAGAATCAGATATTAAATATTGTTCTTTTATTTTAATGTTTCTATTATGACTAATATATTTTTTATTTCACTTTTTGTTCATTATTATGGGGGCTGCCATATTGGCTGGGCTGTTCTTAACAGCATTTAGTTACAGCAGGCCTCAAAGAAATAGACAGCAATAGACAGAGTCTGTCCCCTTGAGATGAATATGAGACATTACTGAGCGCGCTCTGTGACCTTTAAAAAAGGTCATTCCACAGGGAGCTGCTATTGCCTCCTCTATCTACTGGTGTCACATGACGCTGTGATTCTGTGCAGATCATTTTACTGCAGCCTCCTCTTCTCACTAGTGGCACAACAGGAAGTCTCAGCTTAGTTTTAGCCCCAGTGATGAGAATGAAAACTGCAAGATATGAGGACTATTTTAGAATATAGATGGTAAAAAGGAAAATAAGGAAAAATGTCATCAAAAGTTCTTTAAAACTATTTTAACTTAAAAATTTCCATTTACACCAATATAATGCCAATAAAAACTAGAGATCATGGCACAAAAAAATGTGCCCCCAGCCAGCCCTGTGGGTGGAAAGAAAATGTAATGGCTCTTAGAAGGTGAGGAGGAACACTGCTTCAGTGTGACCTGGACATCCGTACATCAACAACCTTTGGTCATAAAGGGGTTAAGCTGGGTAAAACAGATTGTCATACTGCCAAATAAGACCTTCAGGCAGCTGAACATCTCAGCTCCTAGGATTACAGTACAGCACTATATCTCTGAATTCTTTTGGTTATACCTCCCTACTATTATCATTCTCCAAAATCCTATTGATAGACAGGAAGATTTTCTTTTTTTTATGTTTATTTGCACAGTTCTCATGCAATAAACTCATCGCCAACGCTCACCCGCACTGAGAAGAATCATCCAACGTTCACTCTATGGAAACTATCTCAACTATGCCCTTATTACCTGCAGGTTTCTTTCTGAAGATGAAGTTTGGCATACTTGTCTCTCAAGAATTATGATAACAGGAATGGCTGCAACTATTGCTAGAAATTATTCTAGTATGGAATTCTTATTCAGATCACAGTTGGATACTGGTGTGACAGGACTACATTTACTTGCCTTAGCCATAATGCAGTATGATATACAGTCACCACCCAGTTCCATTGCCTCAAAGTCAGTTAACAACGCAATAAACCAGTGTATGTGTTTTTTGTTTGTTTGTTTGCTTTTTAGGGTAAATTCACACGGGCGTCTCGCACAAGAAATCCGCAGCTAATCCGCAATACACAAATTATTCTTATTATTAATATGTGTATTGCGGATTAGCTGCGGTTTAGCTGCGGATTTCTTATGCGAGACGCCCGTGTGAATTTACCCTTAGACAAAGATTACCTTTAGAGATGAGCGAACCTCGAGCATGCTCAAGTCCATCTGAACCCGAACTTTCGGCATTTGATTAGCGGTGGCTGCTGAACTTGGATAAAGCCCTAAGGCTATGTGGAAAACATGGATATAGTCATTGGCTGTATCCATGTTTTCCAGACAACCTTAGAGCTTTATCCAAGTTCAGCAGCCCCCGCTAATCAAATGCTGATCGACCGGGTTCAGATGGACTCGAACCCGGTTCGCTCATCTCTAATTACCTTACATATACTGGGTGATATTATCATCTCCTAATTTAGATCATTCTAGGGGGGCAACACTGTCAGGAAGAGAGACAACATAGGGGGGCCCATTAACTGCATTACAGCTTTGTGCAAACATACAGGATACAATAGTGTTACAATGAACAAGATACTATTGACAAGCCTTGAAGGACCTGTTTCTCTTGTTTTGTTCTTTTTTATTTAAAATAATGCAAATTCTGAGCGTGATCGACCTATTAATTATGCAAAGGCCCCTATTACACACACTGATTTTATTTTATTCTTGAAGCAAAGTAGGAATGGATTTAAAAAGAGGAGAAATCTCAGTCTTTCCTTTATAAACTGTTCTCTGTTTATAGTCTAGTTATAGTTTCTGGCTTTGGCTTCAATGATCTGTCAGATAAATCTTTATGTGTAATAGGGCCTTAAGACAAAACAGAAGATATCAAGGGAAATTATTAAAATTGACGTTATTACAGATAATCCAACCCAGGAAAAAGTTACCATACACATGAATGTCATCAGGTTCTGGTACTGCAAAGGCAGGGTTGCTAAATATTCTCACTTTAAGTGAAGCGCAATATCCTAAAATGATGTTAGAAAGGTAATACAAACTTCCAGCAGACATGGTTGATAAATCCAGAGTTAAACATCTAGGTTATATCTATCCCAAGGAAGCAATTGATCATTGAATAAGTCAGTTTATCTACAATTGTGTCAAAGTACTTCCTTTATGACTTTAAGGGAAATCTGCCACTCGGTTTATGCTGCCCTAAATGAGGTTAGCTTAAACTAGTGATATAAATGCTGAACAGATCAGTGTATTAGTTATAGCATTCTGTTCACCCATTCTCCTAATATGAAAGAGAATAGGATACTTTCCACCCCCTACCCCCGCCCTCTAGCTGCTGATTGACAGTTGACTGCTTATATACAGCATGGGTAGATAACTGTCAATCACCAGATGGTGAGCAGAGTTTTCTGCTTCTCATGAACATCCAGGACTCCTGGGCTCATGCACATACTGGAAGGGACTAGCTGTTGTCCATGTTATTCAGCAGGATATCTTTGTATCAGCTGCACAGAACAATGTAAGCAATGCATCGTTCTGTTCAGCTTCTCTGTCTGTGAAACTTGAAACTGAACCCTGGACAGTATTTCATGCAGTGTGAACTTAGTTTAATAGAGCACTACAGCCCAGCAAGGGAGAACTAAAAAATATGTGCCATAAAGAGGTAGTGTATATATATATATATACACACATACACAATATATATATATATATGTATGTATATTTTACACATACACACACACACACAGACCGGAGGAAAGTCCGCGGCACGCAGGTTAACAGTGAAAAAAAAAAACATGGTTTATTCAATTCATGGTGCAGCAATCCAAGACGCACCGTTTCGGTGATATCACATCACCATTTTCAAGCGTATCAAGTGAAACATTAGTGAGACATATATAGCAAAATCAGCAAGCATGATTAGTGTACAATAATTAGCAAACAATAAACAACTGTGTTTCCAAAAAAAAAAAAAAAAATTATGTTTTTTTCTCACCGTTAACCTGTGTGCCGCAGACTTTCCTCCGGTATTTGAAGTCGGTCCCTAGTCAGGACCTGGGCTGCTGGCACCTGCAATCCTACAGCAGTGCTGCTCATTCTCATTCTCGCTCATTCTCTCTCATTCTCTTGGATTGAGAGAGGAGCCCAAAGTGGCCTTAAGTAAATCACCAAAGCAGGCACCACCTATCCCAAATAATGCTTATACTTGAGTGCTAGTCCCTAGATCCAAAAACGAACCAATAATAAAAAACCACAAATTAAGGGAACTAGAACAATGGACTGCACCTCAAAGACAATATACTTGTGTCAACAAATATATATATATATATATATATATATATATATATATCATTATTATAATTATATTATATATTATAATAATTATATATATATTTGCACTTTATTTGTATATTTTGAACAGACTTGCTCTTATTGATTTATTTGTTGACACAAGTCACTACTGTATATATCTTCTTTATCTTGTTGGACTGTGTGTGTTGCCTATTAGTCTTCATCCCTTATGAATCGGTTATTTGACTGTATATTATTTGTGATATAGACCAATGCTATCAATCCCTGGTTACAGTATTCTTTTAGGAGGTATCATGGTACACATTGAAGCTTATAAGGCTCTGTGTAGTTTTTTAAAATGTTTTTATATTGTCTATGTTTTTGGTTGTGTTTAATAAAATATTGTGATTATTTTGCTATATTATCTTTGAGGTGCAGTCCATTGTGTTCTCGTTCCCTTTGTTGTGGTCTTCAAAATGGCCTTAAAGACCAGACCAAATTTCAGGAATATGACCTGTGTCACTTTAATAACTTCGGGATGCTTTTACCTATCCGGCTGATTCTGAGATTGTTTTCTCGTGACATGTTGTACTTTATATTTCTGGTAAATTGGAGTTGATACTTACAGCCTATCTTTGTTTCACATATGTGCCAGTCACCAGTGGGGTCCATATGCTCACTACACCCCTTGTTAGATTCCTTGAGGGGTGTAGTCTCCATAATGTGGTCACTTGTGGGGGGTTTCAACTGTCTTGGCAACACAGGGGCCTTTTAAATACAACATGGCCCTTGAAAATCCATTCCAGCCAAATCCAGCCTCCAAAAGCCTCGGGGGAAATTGCTCTACACATTTTAAAAAAAAAATCTTTTAACCCCTTGTGAAAATGAAAAAAAGAAAAAAAAAATCAAGACTAGATCAATGTATCATGGCAAGCCTCTAATGGAAATGGGTGGCAATGCCTATTTAGTTGGGAAAAAGGGACAATTTTTTATTTATTTGTGGGTATTATGCCAATTATTAGTTTATACAGTTGAAAAGGACAGGAGTCCATCAAATTCAGGCTATGTTCACACTACGTAAAAGTACATACTTTATGCAGTGTGGAACATTGTCTACACTTTGTATGGGATCCCAGCCGGAGCGTTTACACATCGAATACCCTCCGGCCGGGATCTCGTGCGGACCCGCAAATAACTGACATGTCAGTTTTCTGCAGCCGCAATTCAATGAATTGCGGCCGTAGGAAACCCTGTCAGTTCACACAATGAAGCAAGCGGCTCCAGCCGCTTGCTTCATTGTGTGCTGTGGGAGGTTCTCAGAACCCTGCGGCCGGAAAGACATCACAAACCGCCATTGCTTTCCGGGTCATCTGGTCACCGATGGCCCGGAAAGCTGAAGATTACTGTTATTGGCTGATCTGAACTGAACTGGGGGGGTTAACCACAAGCACAAGCACCTTCCGGGAAAGAATTATGCTTGTAATCCAAGGCACCACTCTGTGTTTGTATATCAACTCTAGTACATGTAGGAATAATAATAATAAAAGTGCTTTATTTGTCCATGGTCCAGCCATTGTACATAGTTGGAAAGAACAGGATGAACAGGTAACAACGCCAATATCTAATTGCAAGTAAAACTTATAAAGTGCATGGAACCGTCAGAGATATAGAGTGAGGGAACAACAGAAGGGGAGACAAGTTTAGGGAATGTTATAAGCGAGCTTGAAGACATGAGTCTTAGGGTACGCTTGAAATTGAGTATTGGGTATGAGTCTGAGGTCTTTGGGTAGGTCTTTCCAGAGAACTGGTGCAGCACGAGAGACGTCTTGGAGGTGGGAATGAGAGGTTCTGATTATTGAAGATGTTAGTGTTAGATCGTTAGCAGAGCGTAGAGCACGGGTAGGATGATAGGTGGAGATGAGGGAGAAGATATATGGAGGGGCAGAGTTGTGGAGAGCTTTATGGGTGAGGGTGAGAAGTTTTAAGTGAGTTCTGGACTTAATGGGTAACCAGTGCAGTGACTGGCCCAGAGGGGAGATGTCAGTGTAGCTTCTGGAGAGGAAGAGGAGCCTGGCTGCTTCGTTAAGGATAGACTGTAGAGGGGAGAGCTTAGAGAAAGGAAGACCAATTGGTATGGAGTTACAATAGTCAAGACGGGAATGGATCAGGGCGACAGAGTCTGAGCGGTGACAATGGTGAGAAATGGATAAAATAAAATAAATTGGAAATAAAAAAAAAAAATAAAAAAAAATCTATGAATGCCCTGTTTCCAATTCTGATGTGAACAGAGACTGAAGGTGCCTTTACAACTTTAATAATTGTCAGTCAAATGAGGTGTATAGGTTGGGAGACCATCATACACTTTATACTACTCCATACTACTCCATAATAACCTCAGGGTATACAACAGAATGAAGAAGGTCACCCTCAATAATATTAGAAGGGGTCAATGATATTAAAATGAAAACATATCCAGATCTATGAATGGATATTGCAGCCCGTACATACAAAATGGGTGCCCTCTGCTCTCAGTACACCAGCAGCTTCAATGTACTAAAAAGGCATAGATCAGAGATACATCCACAGTGCCACGTTATACAGTCCATGTACAAGGTAATAAAGTGTTTGTGAGCCTTTACCCTACTTAACCTCCTAAACCTGTTAGATGACTACTGATAACATCTGCCTCAGTACCTCACTAGGGCACTGTATGTAGGTGATAGTGTTTATTTGTCCAATGTGAGTGTGGTCTGCTAATATTTAATTTCTGCACTGATAAATCTGAAGGTAACACATTGATTACAAGGAGTTAATAAAAGTTTGTATACAATACTTACAAATTAGGTTCATTAAAAACTCCAAATGGAAAAATCATACTTCGTAAATCTGTTTATGTATAAATAACTATGGCTACACATTTACTTCAGGGGAAAACACTCTTTATAGGAGTATTCCCATCTTACCCACTGATTGCATTGTAAAAGCATATGCCATACATGCTTGACAAGCTGGACCCTCAGCTATTGAGAGAAGGGAAGTCCAGTGATCCCTTTTCATAGATTCCCTCTAATTCAATGGAAAGGTGGCCACATGCATGGTTCTTTCCACAACTCACATAGGGTTTTATACACAGGGCCCTGTGCGTGCCTTACACTTTGAGTTGTTCTTAGTATGTCATATAACTGTAGTTCATGGCTTATATACAACCTGACAAGGTTACAGATATCACCACTTGTAATCCTTGCATACAGCTTATATATGTATGTATGTATGCTGACTATTGACAGTTACATAGCTTTAGTCATATTCTTATGGTTAATGGGGGAATCTTGTCCGCAAATCTGTTTTCTTACTCCTCTTATTTAAAGGTCCTATTCCACGGAACGATTATCAGCTGTATTTGGCCAATATTGGCAGTTACTGACGATAATCGTCCCGTTGAATAAAAAGCAACAATCAGCCAACATTGTTCATATCGGCTGATCGTTGCAGTCGTTTGTTTTTCAAACGTTGAAAAAGCAGCGACTGTGATAGCAGTGATCTGCTGCCGTCGCTCTGTGGAATAGGAGAGGTGGCACCAGACCGCCACTATCCTCTATGGGCTGCCCAGACGATCTACTGATCACCCAGGCAGCACCCCCGCGGCCCCTCCTGCACTCACCCTCTCACCGCCGCTGCGTGTAATAGCGATGGCAGCTAACAGGGAACGAGAAGCAAACGAGCGCTGACAGCACTCCTTTTCTCCTCTCGGTCGGCCTTTGGAAATAGGGGCTTAAAGGGGTTGTCCAGCATGGGGGCTATTTTTTCATATGGCCAGGGAGGAGGTGGCTGAAAGAAAAGACGTCCACTCACCTCCCCGGTTCCAGCGGCAAGTCCTGCATCACGTCGCACCGGTGCCCGGTTCCCGGCCGCTTCCGGGTGTCTGACGCGGGCCCAAGACGTGACGTCTCAGGTCCGCTCAGCCACTCTGTGAAGGAGGCGGGATCCCGCGCCACGTCTCGGGCCCGCGTCAGACACTCGGAAGCGGCCGGGAACCAGGCACCGGAGCGACGCGATGCGGGACCCGCCGCTGGAACGTCTTTTCTTTCAGCCACCTCCTCCCCGGCCATATGAAAAAATAGCCCCCACGCTGGACAACCCCTTTAAGTTTAGGCTGTATGCTGTTATAGGCAGAGATCTCTTTCCTTTTAGTTATTCATATACATTTGTCAAAGTCAGTCAAAACTGCTGCCTTCAGCGTGACCGCTTTAATGTCCAAGTGTATGGTGACCTCCTGATTCCCAACAGATTACATTGGGGAAGAGAAGGATGGCATATCTGATTTCCACTCCCGAACCCTTTTGCTTTTAGAGAGTTAAGACCCTATTACACAAATCGTTTTATTGGCTGTATTTGGCTGATTTTCAGCCATTACGGTCGATAATCGCTTTGTTTAATAAAAGCCAACAATCAGCTGATATGCATGATGTTGGCTGATCATTTTCTTTTAACATGTTGAAAGACTAACGAATAGGATAGCAATGACCTGCTGCAACAGAAAGATCGTCTGGGAGCCCCTCCCACAGCTACCCCCAGGTCGGCGCTCACTTGCCCCCGCTGATCTATAGGGGCTATAATCTGCTGCCATAGAAGAACATTGGGAACACATGAACATTTAGAATTGCTGAATGATCAGGAGAGATAATGGAGATAGTTGTTGCCTGAACAATCGTCTGACAGCTAGTTAAAGTGTAAGGACACCTCTAATGTAATGTTTATTTGTACCATCTCCCCGCCTGTAAATGCTGCAGAGTATGTTTATTATTAAGAGAAATCCCTGTATGTAAATGCTGACAATATTTCCAACACTACCGCAGCTCTTTCTCCTGCTCCGAAATAGCTCATACGTAGTTATAAGGGGACATGTGCTATATCTGGGAAAGTCTTGTGACTACCCCTATCAAAACAATGCCAAACGATCCCAAATATGTCCACAACAAGGTATGATATCCTTGATGGCTATATAAGAAGGGGGCCTCTGCTACTCCATGATGATCTGTAGAAGTAAGGTCTGTAAAAGTGCCCCTGTGTTCAGTATTATAAATATTTTTCTTAATGATTCCGCCCACAGATCTTGGCATACAACTCTTTTCAGTGAAACACATTAAGCCTGAGCCAAGGGCTGCACCACATTAGGCATGTACTGAGCAGGCACCAATGATAAAGGCTTCCTCCAGGGTCACAAATTGTAACTGCAGGTAACTAGTTAACAATGGGAGCATTATTCCAGTGTGAAATGTGCAGCCTGAAATCATTAGCTGTGTTCACATTACCGATTGGTCCTATGACGAAAGAATCTATTGCTCTCACATAGAAAGTTCCATTCACAGGCAGGAGATTCATAATTGTTACAATGCCCCAATTGCCATTGACATAAATTTACTCCAGGTATTTTCCTTCACACAAAGTTTCACGATGGGATTGCCTGCACTATATGAAAGTGCTGTTATACAGGACCTTATGCAACATGGAGATGTCTTACAAGCTTGCCAAACATCAGTGTCTGTGGCTGACATCAGTATATCATTACTACTGCGATGGTGTTATAGTCACAGGCCTGTTCACACATTTTGCTGTTGAAAAGTTCAATTTATCCATTTTTCAAGTTTCAACTCTTACCCGCTCAGGCCAGTCTCTGTGTTACGCAGCAAGGAAACAGAGCTGTGAATCATGCCCAGAGAGGTGAGATTACAGCGCCTCACCAGGAAAGTGAACTACTCAAAACAGCCACAAAGCCTATGCCATACCCGTGGCATTTGGATCACATACAAATGGCATATACATTGTAAACCTTTGTCTTAAAGAGACTCTGTTATGCGGTCCTATCTAAGGGTAGCATAAATTAGTGACAGAAGCTAAACAGAATGATGTATCACTTACATTGGTCTGTGCAGCTGATTTTGGAAATGTCCTCCTAAATAACAATAACTAGGCCTCTCCATTATGTGTGTGCTCATAAGTCCTGGATACTCATGAGCACCATCCGCAGCATATTTTCTTTTAAATAACTGAACACAGCATCAAATCTGCACAATCAAATCTGCTGCAGATCTGCTGCGGATCCTGTTGGTGTGAATGCACCCTTAAACAAACTTCAGTTGACATTTTCTTTTCTCAAAATTAAGTGTATGCAGCATGTTTGTAATTCACGTTTGTTTTAAACGTCCATTAGTCCAACAGACTGTTCTATGCAGGTTATGTAACTGCCATTGACTTTAATGGAAGCTGCATAAACAGACAGCACTACCAGCAATGCTTTTTATGTAACTTATCAACATCATTGGGAATCATAAAAAGCTTCAGCTACTTCCACCTTCCCTATCACTCCTGGCTGCAACCAGGCCAGAGGGCTCTCCACCGTGAGATGGGTGTGGGTCCCAGAGGTGAGACATACGTTTATTTAACATTTATATAAACAAATATAAATATAAATTTATATAAACAAATATAAATGAACAAACTTTGGCTACTGCTACAACTTTTGATTCAGCAATAAATGGCCAAGTTATGTTCTGGGTGGATATCCTCACATGCAGCAAAGCAAATGTACCCGAATAGCATTACAAAAAACACATTTGTATTCAGTTTCTTTCTTGCCTTCAGATATTTAGGAGTAAGGGCCAGAAACTTGACACCTTTAAAATGTTATGCCTAGCTGTACTGCACATTAGGGAATTAGATCGGGCTGCTGCGGCAATAAACTGCTGCCAGTGGCTCATTACCTAGACTTTATAACAACCATTAAGATCATGTTGGTAGTTACAGTTCGCAGTCCTTTTTAGTGTGTATGAATGCTTTCACATGGCACATGCAGTATCTGATATACACATACACACACACTGTCGAAAGTAGCAGGATAATTTATTCATGTAAATCTGTGTTCATCCTAGGCTAAGTTGGCAAGTGATCGATCCTACTCAGTAGCTGTCACTTCTTTCTATATCCATTATGGCGAACCCATGAGTGTCAGCACTGAGACGGAGCCACATGCCCGAGAAGGACAACGGCATGCCCTGGTGGCACCGCAATAACAGTATCAGGTCTTTGGCAGTGCTCCCAGGCTAGTCCTGCCCCTGTCCCACATACCGCCTGGACTGTGTGTTCTTCACATTACCGGGCACTGTGATTGGATGCGCTGTTTTGCGCCGCATGCGGAAGCTATGGTGCCATGCTGCCGCACAGCGTAGTCTGTGTCTCATAGGCTCGGTTCCTGCACATATAATCTGTGTCTTAAAGGCGCCATTGCTCCTACTTGCGAACCTGACCATTCAGCAAGTTGGTGAGTATGTGGGGTGGGGGTTGTTGCTGGTGAAGGGATGGGGAGGCAGGGGGACTGGGTGTGTATGTTGGTGAAGGGATGGGGACTAGGGGTATAGATTTTTGTTATTTAAACTATAAAATATTGCAAAATTATTATTTTTTTTTGTTGAAGTGACACATCACCCAGGTTATACTCAGTTCTGCTGACGAATTTTGACACACCAACCTGAAAAGGTTGCCCATCACTGTTCTATACCCACACTTATACACAGGCAGCCATCGATCACTGATTAGGGACTACTTAGCCTTATATGAGCAGAGATTTACATGAACAGATGATAATTTATTATGGATTTTTTCCCCACAAAGCTATATATAAGTCTGCTCATCGCCTCCTGCTCTTTGAAATGATGCCTGTGTAGTGACCCACCAGGCACTACAAAGTTTTATCTGCAATATGACATGTGCTTTGTATAACTTTGTATGACTGAATAATGCTTATCATTGGTGTCCAGCAGGTGGCAGTGCATTGCCAGCATGTTAACAGTGAGCATTAATGGGTTGTCTAGGCAACAGTAGGAGGTCTGCCCGGGGCCTCAGGAGAGCCAGGACTGCAAAGGTAGGAGTAAAACAATGTGACATTATTGGCCCTGATAACACCACCAGCACCCTAACTGGCCCTAATAGCAACTGCAGCCCACCGTGCGGATGTTACACCTGCAGATTGAACTGCATGTTCTGTGTGACAGGTTCCCTTTAATGCATGGCCTGGACACACTATGCACGGACCACAATGCAGTATGAAAGCAGTCTGACTCCTGGGGAGATTTAGATGTCTAGATCTCCCACCATTCGAGTACTTCAGCAATGCAGGTCTGGAATGTCAGACTTCCCATAAGAATGTACTTTGTCAAAACACTCAAGACAGGAAAAACTTCAGTTCATTTCAGGCCTCTGGCAATATCTCACCACTTATTTAATCAGTAAGCAAATTCAGCTTTGGACTGACACAGGCAACTGGCATAAGTACATGCCATGCTATTGTCCTTGGTAACTAAACAGAGCTTAGTTTTCATCTTCTTATAAATCTGTATTTCATACATACACACAATGGGCTTTTGATTTAATAGAAAAACATAAACATTACCAAAGCATTTAAACAGTTTTAGTCACGTTTAAAAATGGCAAATATATATATGTCAATAATGCTTTTATCTGTATAGCGCCAACTGTATAGCGCCAACTGATTCTGCATCACTTTATGCGTGCGTGATGTAGATTATATATATTTCTAATATATAAAGAGAGAGAGAGAGCACTCAGACACAAGTTTGAACGAGCCATAGACCCAGAAGAAACCCAAACACTTGATGTTATAGAAATTTTTTTTTTTTTTTTAGAAAATTGCCTTTGCTGGCTGGCTTCCAGTTTTCCAAACAGAGTTGAGCAGAGTGCGATTTACTGCACACATCCTTTACTGCTTTATACTTTTTGTGAAAGAAGAACTTTTGGTTAAGAAGAAAGAGGAAATACAGCCTGGCAACAAGCAAGCCAGAAATAGTGATCTTCAGTGCTCAGCTAAAACTTTGAAGTCTTCCTCTGTGAGCTGAGGAAATGGGGAGCTCTACAGCTCCTTTCTCGAGCTCCACTGAGAGTTTAAAGTGAGCGTCACTTCACTTTCCAATGCAATCTGAGTCTAGTTGGCCTAAATCTACCCAAAACACATGCAAACACTGGATCGCCTCATCCCGGAAATCTAAAATCCAGGCTTCAAGTGAATATGCCAGATCTTCACATATAATGGCTGAATGCTATCTGTGCAGGGGACAGCTGAGGACAGGGGCACAGGATTTCTTCATGCCATACGAGATCAGGCAGAAAGTTTACAGCAGACTAGTGAAATAGAACATAAAAACCTACCTTCTTTTGGTTCATCTGACTCTGAGCTCATGGTGTCAGTGTAAAGTCACTGGAGACCAGAATACAGCTGACGTGCGCTCTGAGCAGCAGAAGCAGGCAACTTCTCAAAAAAAGAAGAAGAAAAAAAATCAGGATGGAACGGGGAAAGTTCTGAAAGTTTGGCCAATCACAAAGAGGCGGTATAGAGGGAGGCCCGTCCCCTTCTCAGCCACTGTCTGGAGACAAGCAGCACCTTCAGACAAGCATGTATTCAGGAGGGCAGCACTACAGTCTACACACTACTGTCTTCCTGGGAGTTTTGGGAGGTTTTTTTATTTCCTTTAAGAGGTGGGGAGTCTCTTGTTACAACACGAATGGATTACAGGAAGGAGTTGTAGTGAGCAATGCTATATGTTCAGCATTTCTTTAAAGTGGTTGTCATGGCTTTGCTGCCTAAGGCTAATAAGTCCAGTAGCAGCAGTACTGGCTCAGCTCTAGAAAAATGTCACAGTCAGAGGTGCGTCATAAAACAACCAGGGCTGGGCTCCTGGAAATGGGATAGTGGGAGAAGCTGCATACTAACACATAGCTGTGAAAACAAATACTACATAAGGGCCACATGCATCTGCACTATAAATCTTCTTATTAAAAATAATAATGAAGTCACATCTTCCGAATTTATCCCTTGAGATAAGGCGAAGGCTGGGATATTCAGATATAAATGTAGTTCATTGTACTAAGTCACTCATTACAGACTGCTACATGGGGCTTTAGCATCTGGCATAACAGGCATGCCATTCATTTTTTTTTTTTTTTTAAGTAATATTCTAGATGACTACTGATAGCATATTGTGGGACCTGTGCAGATCAGCAGACATATCAGCACTGCAGCCCCTTCATTGAGCCTGATACTGGAACTCATCCATGTTTGACCATTCTGATGATCATAGTAGGTCAGATCCCCATCAACCTCCCGTTGTAGGCCTAGGCCAATAGGACAAATTTACACTCAGCTTTCGGACATTATTTCCAGGCATCCAAAAATTGGCCCTTTATATAGAAAATTGGTTTAAAAAAAAACACTTGGCACAAAAACACTTGGCACAAAAACCGCCAATTTTTAGCAAAATGGACAGTAATAAATAACGCTAGTTAATTTTACAACATTTTACAGCTAAATAAATGGCCAACTTTACTCTGAGTGAACACGGTCTTAATGTTTGACTCCCAGAGAGCCATTTTAAGGTTTTTGGCTAAAAAACAACCGCCTTAATTTTATATAACTGGTAATACTTTCAGAAAGAAATGGGTTATTCTCCTAGGTGCCACATTTTTTTGCAGGGGTCTCTACTACAGAAATCCATTCAAGTGATGATGCCCCCTGCCGATAAGCTCATGATTGACAGGCTGCTCCCTATGCACAGTGACAGAGTGGGAAACAGTGGCAGGCATGTGCTGCAGGCTTCAATATAGTTCTTCTAAACTACTGACAGCATCTAAATAAGTGAGAACCCGTCACCATCAGCAAGAGCAAACTGCTACTGAAAACACAAGCCCTGATTTCCTATGACTGCTGTGCCAGAACATATATTAGTGGTGGCAAAAATAGTAAAATGTACCTTGCTCGACAAGGTAGCATTATTTATCAGAAAACGGAAGTCGCTTTGTCATAAAAGGGGCATGGCCTAAAATGCGCCAATTTTTTAGCACACAATTTTGATATAAAGCAAACCAAATAATAGACAGTGTTAGTAAGGCTGCCCCAATGTCTCTCACAGGTTTGTCCATGTAAAATGGTTAGAAGGCAATAAAACATTTCTGCTGCAGGAAAAACACATTGGTATCTGGAGCTGCCGCAGACAGATTTTTTTTTTTTAGGGTTTCTGAAGGCAGACCTCAATATAAAAAGGTTATTGTGCTGAGAAAACACATCAACGTAATTGCAGTTCTTTCATTCTAAAAACTAGAGATGTGCATGAACAGTCTCACTGTGGAACAGAAGAGCAATATAATACATAGCGAAGATGTGTGGCCACAGAATATGCATAGCCGAGGTGAACTACAGTATATTATATGTCAAGAATAACAATATTGTGGCTTTTATATTGTAAGTGAAATGTATTTGCATATAGATCACACATTAAAAAAACAAATAGGTAAATCATTTTTACAAAGTGGACAGAGCTTCTTTTACTAGTGGAAGATGCTTCATTCAGACTTATGGCAGAAGTCTGCATATCTGTAACAAGTGAGTCATGTAATAGGAATTCTGGTGATTTAGGAAATTGATAAAGCTGATGAAAAGAAATACAGAGAAGTGCATTATCCAGGCAACATTGTAAAAACAAAAACAAATGTCACAGTATAAAAATAAAATGCAAAAGAATAAGGAGCTGCAAAATATCTGGAAACACTTAAAATAATGAACAAACTGCTCTCGTTCCCCGCTGAAAGTCTTTTCTCCTAACCTTCTGAAGGCATTATGGGTCAGATATGCTACTTGAAGAGGACATGTGAGTATTACTTGAAATGTTTATTTTAGTACATGCTAATATTTCCCATGAAATAATGAGTCTAGCTCATCTTTTCATAGAAATCTCCATTGTACCATTTCTTTCAGTTTCTTTACCAGAAATTTCTAGGAATAATAAAGCAGCAAAACAATGTAGAGTTAGGAGAAAACAAAAAAAGCTCTTTGAGTGTTACTAAAAACAGACAACCAGGAGTGAGAGGTTGTTAAAGCGACTCTGTACCCACAACCACCCCCCCCCCACAAACCGCTTGTACCTTCAGATAGCTGCTGTAATCCAAGATCTGTCCTGAGGTCTGTTCGGCAGGTGATGCAGTTATTGCCCTAAAAAAACAACTTTTTTTTTTAAACATGCTGCCCTGTGTCAAATTGGTGTGGTTTGGAGTACCCATGTACTAGGATTGTGACGCCTCTCCGTCCCTACTCTCCACCCTCATCATCATTAGGAATGTCCGTGGGCACAGTTTTTCCTGTGCCTTAACGATCCATCACATGTGCAGTGTTCAGACAAGTGATGAATAGAAAAAATTGCCATAGAACACATTGGCCACTGATGAAGGGGTGCAGAGACCCCGAAACACGTCTGGGAGTCACCCCAACATTTGTCTACACCCCACAACAACAAATCTGAGTGCACCTCTGTATCCACTTTGCAACTGTACAAGTCCGGAAGGAGTTGGCCCAGCTATCACTCTGTTTATATACCAGCAGCGGGGCCCCGCTTTGGAGCAGAGTTAAAACAAGGCTGGTGACGTTATCACACTTACCGTGGGCAGACCGGGACGCTGATGACCCCGGAGGACACGCTGATCCTGCATGGGTGAGAGGTGCACCTGCACCAAACGACTTGCATGTGTCTAAGTTCTTCCTCTATGACAACTAGCAGTTGTAAAGCCAGAGAGACTGAGTATAAACATTGTACTATAGACAGATCGCCAGGAGGGCAGTACTATTTGTCTGGTTGTAGATACATATATATACCCTATATAAAAGGGGGAACATCGCATATATTATTTCAAGCAAACTTAATTTTGCTGCATCAGCAGTGCTGCACAAGCACAGTGGGTAAAGAGTATAACCCTCATCTGTCCACTATCACTGACAGGCATTGCTGCAAGCTATTGAGAGGATGATGGGAGTACCTCTCCAGATCTGAATCCAAAGACCAGATTACCCATCAAATGAAGCTTATATGAACTTTGTGTGCTTGAAGTATCATGTTTTAAAGACTTTGACATTGTTATTTTACCGCTTTGTATTTTATTTCTTAAATATTTGTTTTGATTTTATTACACCACAAGGGCCCTGTGGCTTATGGATTTTATATGTTTGTGATTAAAAAACACTATTAGCACTTAATGCTTAGAGGACAGATACATTTTCTTTTATTCTATATTTATTTGTTTATGCTTGGGTATTGGCATTTTTCTGTTAACCTCAGCAATGGGATTTATTTAAGTGAGCTGCACCTACCCCCAGCTGTTTTAATGTTAAAGAAGCTCTGTGTCTTATAGATGATACTTCCAACACCCTGGATAAAACACTGATTTATAAATGGCAGTCAGAAACACAGATAAACAGGCTGGTAGAGAAAAACAGAAACAAACATAAATGTGGTTGCAAGATGATGATGTGTATAAGGGTCATGTGACAACAACATGCAACCCGACATCCGGAGCAAAGGAGGAAGCGATTATTAGTTTAGGCTATGCTGCCAAGTACAGACATGTGGGTGATTCAATCAGCTTCAAATGTTTTCAAATGTTTTAGTAAAAACACTCTAGAAACACAAACTTTATGGTCACTGTCTTACAACCTTAATATGGTCAGTATAGTGGATTAAGCCAGCATGTGTAGCCTAAAACCAAGAGTGTCTCAGAGAAAAGGTGTAAATCTTTGTTGTAATTTCCACTGTTGGTTTTTGCTTACAAGCACTGACCAAAATAATGTTGTGTCAACGTGGCCTAAGAATTCTGGTTTTACGGGATTGAGTTACAATGACCTCCTACAGTTTGTCATCTGCGATTCGTCGGGACATCACAGTATTACTGTAACTCAAGGGTGCCTTGGAGGGTATGGTAATGTATTTAATCTGCTGCAGATTTATGTCACGCACAGTAGTATTGGCTTCCCAACCTGGTGGCCTAACGTTTTTAGCTTGAATCTGGGGAATGGGGGCTTATGGATATGAATAATGCTATTCATGAAATGAGACCTTTGCCGGCATGTAGACAAACATTTACTACAAGCATTCTGTCAAAGTGGCCTTACTGTATATTCGGCACCCTTTAACCAGAATGCCATCCAAATAAATCACTTTAGTGCAAATAATGTTTTTAGTATAGCATCAGTGCGCCTGTAACCTTCTTCTATATCAAGAGCTGCTGTCATTTTTTTTGTTTTATGTGCTGGGGTTATACTCATAACAAAAAAATTACACACTTTATACAGATCCACTTCCTTGTAATCATTTTCTCGGAGAGTATTAGATGCAGTCTGACACAGATCCATTATTTGTTATACTGAGGCAACTATGCAAACTTCAGGAGTAGTTATAGAAAAGATGTTGAGGCAAATTATATCGAAGGCATTGATGTCTATTTACCAGTACTATAAGCTAACAATGCAGTCATTGAGACTTCAATATTGCCTTCAACTCTTGGTTAATCATCTCTCAGTCTTTTGGTAATCTGGTATGGAATTACTGTAAACAATTACCAATGTGGTATAGCCCTAAAAACATCTGGAGCCACTTTGCTAGCTTACTTATTGGAGCTACTCAGCTGACTTACTTATTATACTGATATGACCTTATTAACATAAAGTGTTCCACATTGCTGTGACAGCAACAAAACTCCCACATCAGTAATGCATAATAATAATAATTATAACCAATAATAACTATTCTTATTATAACTTAACATGGTTCTTTTACAGTGCCATCATCAGGCTAAAAGTAGCCGTCAGCTGGGTAGGCATGCTGGGCGTTGTAGTCTACACTATGAGCCATAGGTTGTAAAATACTAAATGACAGAATACATTGTGTAAGTAAGATCTGGACTACAGCCTCTATAGCTATTGTTTATGGAGGTAGATTAGTGATATGCTGTTTGTACACCTTCCTCATTTTTCTCGCACTTGAAATGTTGTAGGAAATGCATTTTGCAGAAGGAGGAAGAATATATATATATATATATATATATAGTGTTCTACCCAAGAATGTTCACACAAAGTGGAGTACTTGCAGAAAATCGCTTACATGTCAAATGTGACTGCTCAATTCCTTAGTCAAAGGTAAGAAAGAACTGAAGCTTTGCACAAGATTATTATTTTAAATGTAGCCTATTAATCCCTAAAAAAATAATTATATAAAATTATATATAACACTTAACAAATCCCTGCACTATTTGTTAGATTATAAGTATTCAAAAAAGGGATATGTTATCACCGCGCCTGAAAGCATGTCCTGAACCTTACAAAGACCACATACTGTACTTACATGACTTGAGCATCTCAGGTTTGCTTTACAAGGTGGCCTACTTGGGAGAGAAATGGACTCCTTTTAGCTTTCTAATCTTTACTTTCCTTATTACTCATTGCTTTCCAATATACAATATACTCGTTCACACCAGTTATAAGAAGCCAGAATACACCACCCATAAGAGGCACACAATGTTGGCTAAACAAAGAATAGAAAGGCTCTGCTTGTTATTATGGGTGTTATATTTCACTACCAGTAGGAAGAATGTCAACTACAAAGCTACCCAGCCAAAAGTGCCTCATAAAATGGGACTAAAGTCCAAATCTTACCATCCACTATAAGAACTTCATGCTGTAACATTTACATTACTACTCTGTTACATAGGTCGAAACAGGAAGTTTGGAAAAGGAATATATATACATATATATATATATATATGATATAAATATATCAAGAAGCCATGAAACTACTACTGTCCCAACTCATTGACAGGTCAATTTTTTGTATAGGGATCCTTTACATTACAGGCAACGATAGTGGTCAGATTAGGAGGGAGGACACAGACTGCAAGTAACCTGGCAGGAAATCTGCGGCACCAAGGAGAAAATTCACCAAACTAAGTACGCCAGATTTCAAATGTTAAAAAAGTTGCCTAATTTATATTTTATTTGAAAAAGAGTGTTGTCTACTGAAGTTGAACACATTCACTATACTTTACAATAATGTAAATTATAGCGACAATCTATGAGCTGTGGCACATAGACAGTCAACAATAAACCAGGAGACAAAGTAGTTTTTCTCATCAACACAATGGACCTCACAAGTTAAAATGGGGTCTGCCAACCACAGTATGATTGATCCAGCCCTGCATTGCAGTGTCTTTCTATAACAGAGATCAAGTCCCAGATGTGAACAGTGCCTAAGGGTTTATCCAGGATAAGTTAAAAAAAAAAAAAAAAAAACCATCTGCATTTTTGTGACATTGAGCTTTCATGTGTACAGTATCAATAACCCAATGTTACTCAATGTACAGACTGATACAGCATATGACAGTGTGTTCCACAATTGTTTATTGAAAAACAACATCACCTATCATCTGTTAAAAGGGGCCTTGGCACCCTAAAATAGCAGACTGATGTTCAGAGTTGGATCCCCACAGATCTAGTAATGAATTTAATATTAATTTCAGTGGTGGGCATTGACCTCATTTACCCTGGAATGGAAAAGTTATTGCTGAGAGTTGCATCAAGTTCTCTCTATATGCCACAATACTGTTGAATGTACAGTAAATCCATCTTTAATCTGCACCCTTGCTTAGTGGCAACCTTAGATATTTTATTTGTGCTTATATAGTGCTAAAAACTATATTCCAGTGCTGTACAGAGACTGCCATCACTCACATCTTCGGTCCCCTATCTCATGCACACACATAAGAGAGTCTATATGTCTGTGTAGAAGAAACCACAGTATCCAGAAGAAATACAGGGAGAACGAAAAAGGTAGCCATACACCTTCAACAGCCAAGTTATCTCTCTCGCTGATCCTCACCACACACAGAGACGTTCAGTGGAGCAGAGTGTTCTCTCTGACTGCAGATTATCTCAGTCCCCCCCTTTCCTTTTTTTCTTTCAGACCATGGGCCTCCAAAGTGCATCCATCCAGCTGTTGCAATACTACATTTCCCATCATGCCTGCACAGCCAAATCCAAAGCTTTAGCTCTCCGGGCATGATGGGAATTGTAGTTTTGCAACAGCTGGAGGGCGGCAGCTTTGAGACCCACGCTCCAGACTATCCATATTTAAATCCTTAAGACTTACCTGATATATCATATGTCACTAAATACTGTTAAAAACAGCTTAGGCAAGATGGCAGCCCCACAACAATGAACATAAAGTGAAATAAAAAATATAGCCAGAAAATATTAAAGAAAATCTAGGCGATTCATTCCAATTAAGGTCCCCATACACGTTATACTTATGTTGGCCGAACCCACCGCACTGTCGGTAGAAACCGAATAGGGTTCTCTCAAGACTCTATTGATGGATGAGGTGAGTGGAGATGGGGTTGGGCATGATAGAATTTTACTGCCTGACCCCTTTGTTCTTGGAGAGATAAGCCACAAACAGCAACCTTGCTGCAGCTTACCCTTCCCTTTCAGACAGCAAAAAGAAGAACATTCAGCTGTGCCAAACAGTAAAGATGACAAGAGAGGAGAGATATTAACAAGTGGGAAATTTTACTGACACATGGGTTTATACCCTTAAGCTGGGTTCACACTACGTATATTTCAGTCAGTATTGTGGTCCTCATATTGCAACCAAAACCAGGAGTGGATTAAAAACACAGAAAGGATCTGTTCACACAATGTTGAAATTGAGTGGATGGCCGCCATATAACAGTAAATAACTGACATTATTTCAATATAACAGCCGTTGTTTTAAAATAACAGCAAATATTTGCCATTAAATGGCGGCCATCCACTCAATTTCAACATTGTGTGAACAGATCCTTTCTGTGTTTTCAATCCACTCCTGGTTTTGGTTGCAATATGAGGACCACAATACTGACTGAAATATACGTAGTGTGAACCAGCCCTTATGGTAGCTTTGAGAGAAAAATATAGCACAAAAAGGTAAGCATCTTACATTCACTATAATGGGACAAATACTTACCTGTAGCCCGATATCTAGACAATTTTTCTACATTCAAACATAATCAAAACTTTCCATATTGTTAGAGGGAAATTACAGGTCTGTGAAAAACTAAGGGTATAGTCACATGTTGCAGGTTTGTTACAGATATTTCTGTGACTTCACCATATATCTAAAAGGAGCTTGCTTGCAGAAATGCCTACTAGCCACCCCCAATATGGTCCCTTAGCCACTCCACGTGGTGAGAACATTGTACTGTAGTGCTTTTCCCCTTCAGTAGTTCATAAATGACTCCAATGTTCTGATATGTTTATACAGGGATAACATACATACACTGATACCACTCTAAAGCGGAGACAACTTACGTATATTGGAAATCTGTAAATAAAGGATGATACAGATTATCTTGTTATTAGGAGAGCCCAATCCTTATGCAAATTTAAATGCCTGGCAAATTACAGAGACATGTTGTGCTGTTGTAAAAACACTGAGACTTAAGAGCCTGATGCAACCACAAACCTCTTTGACCTTTTTAGTTCTTCTCTGTTTATCGATAAACACCACTGCTTTTTGTTTGAAAAGCAAACAGTCCCCTAAATCTATCATCCCGACAGCCCAGACATTGAGATTTATTGTAACATTCTGACCTTGCCCTTACTTTTTATACTAAAATATTCTTTTGCTTTCATTGCCCACTTGTAAAATAATATTCCAATTCTACAGTTTTTTTGCCAATTAATCCAAGAGCGGACAAACCACTGTTGCGTTTTTCTACTTTCCTGAAATGTTTTTTTAAATGTGTCACGAAAAACATTAAAATCACCTTATTCCTTAACGACCAAGGGCTTAAATGTACGCCCTTTCGGCGTTAAGGGCGTTCAGAGAAGGGCCGCGTGGCGACCCCGCGTGCTGTATGCAGCCAGGGACTGCGGCAATTAGCTAATTAGCCTTTGAAATGCAGCTGTCAAAGTTGACAGCTGCATTTAAAATGCTTATTTTCCCCTTCCCTGGTGTCTAGTGAAAAAATGCAAGCGCTATGGCCTTTTAAGCACAAGGAGGAAAACGAAAGCGCAAAACTGGAAATTGTCCCAGGCCTTAAGGGGTTAATCCAGGATCTCTGCACCATATATAGTGTGTGAACAGTTCCCAATGGTGTTGAGACAGGGGTAGCTCTATTAAGCCTATATTAAGAATCTTTGTCACCCATAACAACCAATAACCTCAAGATGAACTGCTTGATAAATGCCCCCATCACTCTATAGTGCCTAAAGCTGGGTTCACACTATGTATATTTGAGGCTGTATTTGTGAGGCTGTATAGCAACCAAAACCAGGAGTGGATTGAAAACACAGAAAGGCTCTGTTCACATAATGTTGTAATTGAGTGGATGGCCATCATTTAATGGCAAATATTTCCTGTTATTTTAAAACAACGGCTGTGGTATTGAAATAATGGCCGTTATTTACTGTTATATGGCGGCCATCCACTCAATTTCAACATTGTGTGAACAGATCCTTTCTGTGTTTTCAATCCACTCCTGGTTTTGGTTGCTATGAGGACCAAATACAGCCTCAAATATACATAGTGTGAACCCAGCCCCCACCTGCATTATTTACGTGTATTATTATTATTTTTGTACTTGTATTAGAAGTCATGAGATGGCAGAAGGAGAAGTGCATCCAACAGACTTTGAAACCTTTTTACCTGCTCCTGCATTCCTGCTTCTTGCGACACTAATGATTAATCTTTCTGACTGTTTTGTATTGATCATGGAGTTGAAAATGTTGCAAGTATGAGCACCTCGGTTCATGGTTTTTATGGCTTCTTTTTAATGTATATACCCTGGAAGCTATACTTTAAATTAAACCTGACACCGATATGAATATGAAACTGTTGATAGCAGGGTGCAGGGAGATGTATTCTAAACATGACTTTGCCACGTCTACCGGAAAAACCTCATTCTCCTCATACAAACGTTTATTCCTCCATGTGAGTATGTAAATGACCCGTCTTGTGTTCAGGCATGCGCATTTTATAAAGCTTACGCCAAGTATCTGCCCTGCACAGGTCCCACCGCACCTCCTGCTTTGTGATGGCGATTCCGCCTGCCGGTGTTTCACTGCTGCATGGGTTGTCAATCACAGAGAAGGAAGTGGGGTCAAAGCTGTGTCAGACAGATACAAAGCACTGACCGTGATGGGGGGATTCCTCCCCAATGATTCTACATGGCTCATTTACAATCTAGCAAGCGGCAAAATAAAAGTTTAACATTGGGAGAAATGTTTTTCAGACATTCAAGTGACCTTTATGTTCATAATACATTAACTCCACACATCATTTCTAGCAGTTATTGACAAGTTCCCTTCACAGTGATGCCATACAATGGCATCCAACACCCATAGGGTCCCATTGTAAAAAAAAAAGAAAAGACATTTAGAATACGTGTTGTACACAGGGCTGTTTATGCCATGATGCAAAATAAGGATTCCGCTTTAGGTGGCAGATTCTGAAGTCCCTGAAGAGGTGGTACAATCATACCCTGTCATTTTAGTGGAGTCATGCCCTGACATGTATAAGGCCTGAAGGACCTAATACACAGAGCGATTATTGTTAAAAAATTCGCTATAATGATCGAAAATTAGTGACTGTCAGTCTGTGTAATAACACCCAACCATCAAGTGACAAATTAAAAGTTGTTTTTGTCTTTTAACATATTGAAAAATTATGGTTGGTAGTTCACCAATCATTTGAATATCTGTTCATGTAAAAAGTCGTTAGCTTATACAACATGTGTGGAATGTCCTGAGGAATAATTAGCGACACTATAGCGACATAAAAACAATTGTTCATAACTGTAATGTAATAACCTACAAAATCACTAGTTTTCACTAATGATGGATTGTTATAGCGAATATTAATAGTGATAATCGCTGTGTGTAATAGAGCCTTATCAGTGGAGAATGCACAATAACACTAGAAGTGTCACTGTGTTCCCTGCTGTGCATCCTCCACTGTGTGCTGCCTAAGCGTTAACCAGCATACAGACAGCATGCAGTTTTCAATCTATCCTCAAGATGGCAGCATGAACTAGAATTCTGAAGACTACTGCAAAAAAAAAAAAAAAAAAAAACACACACACACCTTTTTTACAGTTAGCAGGATGTTAATACTTTCTAAAGTAAACTCGGCGATAAGATCAACCTCTTGCTCATAAGTTGTTTGTGATGCTTACATATATTGTGTATATATATGATTTTGAAATAAAATAATTTAACAGAGAAAACTAAATAAATATCACAGCCACAAACTCCCCATACTTTGTGAATTAACAGCTAAAATAAAATTTAACACAAATAGCAGCTATAAACGTTTAAACTTTTGTTTTCTGTTAACTATGTGCCTTCTCATCTACATTTAAAACAATATATTTAGGTATTAACTGGTCTCAGGCAGGTCCTTGTCAGAAACAAAAACCTCACTCTCTCAGTGTCCACTAAAGAGTTACGGCTTGACAAAGGTCCGGCAGGCCCTGAAACCTTGCCACTTGCTCTCGTATGTTAGTGGAAATCATTACTCCAGGAATGACAATTTTAATTTGTCTGGTTGGAATATGCATCCATGTAACATTGGAGTAAAATAAATATAATGTCTGCTTTACAAAAATAGCTCTGAGTGCCGTCGTTTTCTGACTGTTCAAGACAAGGGTTGGTAAATCTTTAAGCACAAAGCACCTACAATTTATCAAAAGTGCGGTTCCAAAGATCTGGATGATTGAGGTCTAGATCAATAACATACTGTAGATGTAGAATCTAGGCATTGGGCAGATAGAGATGAGGGAGAAGAAGTTTGCCTTGTATTCTGTGGTGAATGGTCAACCAGAGCAGATTAGCACCACAGGGTAAACATACCTCCTAACTTTTTGGACGGCCAAAGAGAGACACTTGTGGTTCACTCTTTTTAATTAAAAAATGCATTCATACATACAGGAACTGCTGCAGATTGATGCATACACTAATGGTGCGTTTACACAGGCAGATTTATCTGACACATTTTTGAAGCCAAAGCCAGGAACAGACCATTAACAGGGAGGTCATAAAGGAAAGACTAAGATTTCTGCTTTTTTTCAAATCCATCCCTGGCTTTGGCTTCCAAAACCTGTCAGATAAATCTGCCTGTATAAAAGCACCATTAGTTACACTGATATCTGCACCCTTAGGTCCCATTCACACATTAGTAACCCTGCCTGTAGTTACTGATAGTATTACAAATGTGTATCAATAACTGTCCGAATTTGCAGGGACCCACTGTCAAATAGGTGACACGAACTTACAATGTCTTGAATCATTTTTTGTCACCAAACATGTCCCCAAAGCGCATCCGTAACACCTACAGATGTGTGTAGGGGGTTATATGAACCGCATGTGTGAAAGGGGCCATAATGTCACATGATTCAACGTGTATCACATAATGGAATAATGTGCCTGTTTGGGTCTATTATACAGTAAGAAACCAGACACTTTCTAGAGCATCATAGTTTAATAATGCAAATCTAGGTGAAAAAGAATGACATGTAAGGGGCAAAGCGAGACAGAGGGACTTGGGACAAAAAAAAAAAAAAAAAAAAGGGACACTTGGGAGGTATGGGATAAAGACATCAGCTTCACAGGTAGACAGAAAGATGAGCCTGGCTGCTGCAATCAAGATAGATTGGAGAAGAACAAATCATACAGAATTACAGTATCTGAAAGGACAATAAATCAGAGCAATTATAAGAAAGAGAAGGGCGGATTCGGAAAAAGATTTGATGTAAATGTATGAAATATATGAAATACAGTGGTACCTTGGTTTAAGACTAACTTGGTTTAAGAGCTCACAGTTTTTCAAAAAATTGTGACTTGGTTTAAGAGCATTGCTTTGGTTTAGGAGCTCCCTGTACTGGGTGGTAGCGTGAGTGAGGGAGGGACATGGACTGCATAGCGGGGGTCTACAGCCCTGTTCTCTGACCCAGGAAGTCTCCCTCACCTTCCAAATCATAGCAGATCCACTTCATGCTGGGGCTTACATCAGGGGACAGGACTGTGGAGGTAATCTCTTCATAGCTGTAACCCCTCTCTCCCCGGACAGAGTGCTACATGTATGCGCCCACATCTGCCCTGCTCATTCCTTCATACTCCCTGCAGTCTCTGTCAGCCCTTGTGTTTCCTTTCCTCTCCATTACTGTACAGTAACTTATAATATCACATTCTGCTGTTTCTGAATGTTTGTTTCATCCGTTTTACACGTTATTCAGAATAATAAATCATTATTTTTGGGGTGTGGAACCAATATTGTGCATTTCTATGATTTCTTATGGGAAAATTTGCTTTGGTTTAAGAGTGGATTTGGATTACAAGCACAGTCCTGGAACGAATTATGCTCGTAATCCAAGGCACCACTGTACTTTGTTTCCATCTGAGATAAGCCCTTGCCAGAGTTGTCTGACAGTGGCTTATTCCTTTCTCCCCATTGAAAACACATGCGTGAGCTGGGTGTTCTTGTGTAGAGGGACAGAAGGAATAGTTATCAGGAGCTGTAGGATAGAGCTACACAGCTCTCAGAAGACACAGGTAGATCATGGTTAAGATTGGTATATACTTTGGATTAAGAACACACCACAGGTGTTCTATTAAAACATGTAAAATCTGCTTTTCTTAAAAGCAATTAAGTGAAACACAGGAAATTAGTGCTCACGACAACAAAGCCTGGCGAGAGAACAGATCAATGTGACTGAAAACCCGTTTTGAAGCATCTGGAAATACTTGGATGACCTACAGGCTCTAAAATGCCCTTAAGGATTCCAAAAGAGTACAAAACAATTTTCCCACAAGAGCACCCAACCTCATTTTTTTCATAATAGGACATTATTGGATCTAAACTTCTGTATAATATATAAAAAGTGAAAATGTATTATAAAACTTACCTTGGGTAGTAAATTAAAATCTAAAATCCTTAAAAAAATGGAATGTGTCCAAATATGCCAGCACCCTTACGTCTACAGCCGGGGTGGGGGATGAGGTACCCCCTACAACTACTGAAGGGGGGGGGGAAAGCACACCTATAAACTCTGACAACTCTAGATACCAGACAACAGCAATGTTTGTTTTCATCTTTGAAAGCTGTGCCTACTGAAAACCATGCACATCTGGAACAAGTTACTGTTCTTTTTATCTTTTCAGTTGTTATTAAAATTTTAGAGACCTTGGCCAACCCTGTAAATTGTGCCTGATACTATGTTCTATTATCAGATTAGGGCTGGGTTCACACACAGTATATTTCAGGCAGCATTTGGTCCTCATGTCAGCTCCTCATAGCAACCAAAACCAGGAGTGGATTGAAAGCACAGAAAGGCTCTGTTCACGCAATGTTGTAATTCAGTGGATGGCCGTCATTTAAAGGACAACTCCGGCGGGACCCCCCCCCAAAAAAAAAAAACCACAGACACACAGACACCATCCCTCCAGTGACGATCGCCACTCCATTCGCCCGCCGTCCGCCTCACAGTCACCTGCGTCCGCCGTCCAGCAATGTCTCTTGCTTCCGGGTCCATGAGAGAGAAAAGGCTGCCAGTGCGCTTGCGCACCGGCAGCCTTTTCATTGGCTGGAGCGCATCACATGGCTTCCAGCAAGCTCAGCCAATCAGGGCTGAGCAAGCTGGAAGCCATGTGATGCGCTCCAGCCAATGAAAAGGCTGCTGGTGCGCATGTGCACCAGCAGCCTTTTCTCTCCCATTCACTCTCAATGAAGACGCCGAAGAGGAAGAAGACCCGGACCGCCCCCCAGCTCTGACGTCACCCGTCACCAGATGCCGCTCGGGAGAAGAGGACCGTGACGACCATAATAGGTAATGTATACATTCTTTAACTTCCGGGGTGGGGGGTGGGGGGGGTCGGGGGTCGGAAAGTGGGGGAAGGGGGCCCGACCGGGTATTTAACCACATTACAAAGTTATATAACTTTGTAATGTGTGTTAAATAAGCCAAAAAAAAAAAAAAAAAATCGCCGGAGTTGTCCTTTAATGGCAAATATTTGCTGTTATTTTAAAACAACGGCCGTTGTATTGAAATAATGGCAGTTATTTACAGTTATATGGCGGCCATCCACTCAATTTAAACATTATGTGAACATAGCCTTTCTGTGCTTTCAATCCACTCCTGGTTTTGGTTGCTATGAGGATCTGACATACTGCCTGAAATATACTGTGTGTGAACCCAGCCTAGGAGTGCAGGGGGTGATTTTGGGTAACTTTATTTTAATTGGGGGAATTAGCCATAGGAAAATGTATTATACTAAATGCATTACTTGCTATGGTACCAAAAGATGGGGCTTGACTAATATTGTGATCATACCCAAATGAATATAGGACCATGCCGTGGGTTCCTTAGCCTACAGTGAGCCCTCAGCAGTACAGACTGAGGTATTGAGAAAATGTCACCAATAAAAACCTCTGACAACAACAAATATTCTGACCTTTTAAAAAGATAACCCATCCTCCTCCAGATTCTTATAGCAAAGGGGTGGCTGGGACTGGTAACTATAACACAATAAAAACACTAAATTTTAATCTGTAGCAGATCCGCAACAGATGCCCAGCAGATCTGCAGCAGTTTTTAATGCCCAGATTTGATTCGCTTTGAATCTGCAACTTCAAATCTGCGCCATCAAATCTGATGCAGATCCTGTACAAGTGAACGCACCCTTAACAAGTTTTCAAAAATCAGTCATGGCTGTTAAAAGTAGAGGCACAAATTAAAGTAGTTTTGTGCATCACTGAGGTCCAAACAGGCCGGATCACTAAGTGAACACCAAGGGGGTAATTTATCAAACTGGTATAAAGTAAAATTGTCTTTGTTGCCCCTAGCAACCAATCTGATTCCACTTTTCATTCCTCACAGATTCTTTGGAAAATGAAAGGTGGAATCTGATTGTTGCTAGGGGCAACTAAGACAATTCTACTTTACACCAGTTTGATAAATCTGCTAAGTCTGTCCAGGATCCTGACTTCAAGACTAGAAATCCAACATTACAATGCTATGAGTGCAGCACATGGTTAACAATATGTATTTAGTCATATGACCTGCTTGAAAACAGGTCAGTTCAGATCCCTGCTATTCCAGCTCTCATGGTATCTAAACAGTGTTGGCAGGCTGCAGTTTCATTTTACCAAGTAAACAAAAAATATCCTCAAGGAATTTCACATTTATTACCCCATGTTGACCAGTTTAAAATCATGGCATTTCTGCAAGAATTGCTGCAAGAAGTTACACCAAAGCATACCAAGGACTGTAATATCTGCAGCAGGTACACAAATTAGCTTTCTTTGCATTGTGGGAATGGAATTTGCTAAATTCACCAGAATAGTGAGGTAAAAGTATGACAATTTTTAGTGCAAAAATCGACTGAAGGTGCAGACACGGCCAATTTTGCCTTCCTGTTCTGTAGATCAGAGTGATAGGACATGCAATCTTTTCCATTTGATTGACATTATTTGCAATGCTTGATCAGTGTTATGGCTTATTCTTTAATGGGATGCAAAGCATTTCTTAGTAAACAGCTGCACCTTTTACTTCATTAAAAGTACAAAAGTGTTGTCGCAGTGATGAAATCATTTTGTGTGAGGAAGGAAACTGTGGTTACAGGGGGTTGTTAGAAGAGCAGACTTCACATGCAACCCCCTCACACTGACATGCACAGAACAGCTAGTCTACTAGGTGCAACAAGAACATTACTATATTCTACCTCTTCCTATGCAAGAGCTGCCCACCAATTCTTGTTGAGAATTTCATACGATTGTATGACATCTATATGAAGTTGTTGTGAGATGCAACACCGCATGGCTCTTCTAATCCATCTATAACAGAGGTTCATAATTAAAGGGGTTATCCAGCGCTACAAAAAATGGCCACTTTCCCCCTACTGTTGTCTCCAGTTTGGGTGGTGTTTTGACACTCCGTTCCATTGAAGTAAATGGAGCCCAATTGCAAACCGCACCTGAACTGGAGACAACAGTAGGGGGAAAAGTGGCCATGTTTTTGTAGCGCTCGATAACCCCTTTAAAGCAGCAATCCAGGTTTTTCTTTTTATACTTACCAATGATGATCGGTGTCCCGCGCCACAGCTTTGCTCCGGTCCGGCAGCGCCGCTCAGTCCCACGGGTGCCCATGCAGCTCAGGAGGCCAGAAGTCAGGGTCTCTCATACATCTCTATGAGAGTGCTCTTATAGAGAAGCATTGGAGACCCTGACTTCCAGCCTTGAATAGACGTGTCAAAAGAAGAGGGGTCAGAAAAGCTGAGACTTCACCACCAGCGGGATCCGAGCAGCGCCATAGCACTGGAAAGAAGCCACGCCACGGGACACTGATCATCATTTGTAAGTACATTCACCAGCTTTCCTTGTACTTTTGCCAAATACAGTGTAAAAACTTTAGCTATTAAAGCAAATGTACCATTAGGTACATTGCTTTTTTTGTTTGCTTTTTTAACAGAGTAGCAGATCGGCACAGGCATGGGGATCCTGGTGGCGCAGTCTTTTTTTTTTTTTTTTTTTTTTTTTTATAAACGCTGCCCGATTCCTGCGCTCGGCACCATTCTTTGGTTGTGCACCGAGCCGGCTCTATGCACTGGGGGCGGGCCTATCACCCCCAGTGAGACCATATTCCTTCCGTGACGTGGCTTCATTAATTCTAGGACATGTCAGAAAAGAACTCTGACAGACTGTGTTAGGCCCCATTCACACGGCGGCGGGGTCATCGGGCGGCAGCGGCGGGGTGATGCGATACGGCGGCAGGGTGATGCGCTACGGCGGCGCGGTCATCGGGCGGCGGGGTGATGCGATGCGGCGCGTCGGGGTCATCGGCGGGGTGATGCGATGCGGGGTCAGCGGGCGGCGGGGTGATGCGATGCGGCGCCGCGGGGTCATCGGCAGGGTGATGCGATGCGGCGGCGGGGTCAGCGGGCGGCGTCGTGATGCGATACGGCGCGGGGTCAGCGGGCGGCGTCGTGATGCGATACGGCGCGGGGTCATCGGGCGGCGGCGGCAGGGTGATGCGATGCGGCGCTGCGGGGTCACCTGGCGGCGGCAGCTGATGTCCGGGTGCAGGGATCCCTTGGGTGGTGGCGGCGCGGCGTTCGGGCAGCGGGGGTGCCGGCGGGCTGTCAATCATCCGGAATCACGGGCACTTTCCTGATGTACATCAGGAAAGTGCCCGTGATTCCGGCGCCCCCATAGCCTTCTATGGGGGCGTCCGGGACGGAATTCCGGACAAAAATAGGACATGTCCTATTTTTTCCGGATATATTTTCCGGAACGGACACCCTTCCGGAAAAATCTGGAAGGGTGTCCGTGACCAATTAAAGTCTATGGGTCCGGAAATCCGTCCGGATTTCCTGATAGGAAATCCGGATGGTTTTTCCGGACGTGTGAAGGGGGCCTTACAGGAAAGAAAGCAGAGTGTATCACATTACTTTACTTAAATTAACATAAAAACTGTAAACCTTTAGTGTTCAAAGGGTCAACCTATGTTTTAGAAGAACTTACTATAAAGACTACGCTAAATTACTAATATTGTGCAATAAATTCACAGAGCTGGAAGGAAAGAAAATATTTCATAAATTGCATAATACGTCGTTGAGTGGGCGCTGCCCTTATAACTGCTCTGCAGTGTGCACACTCTCTGGTTGGTGTTTCATCATTTCCCTTTTTGGCCCTCATGAACATATAGCTATTGCAGAATATTTCAGCGTCCGACAGAATATGCTGAAGCTACAGTCACCTGACGTCCTGGCACAGGTAGAGCGCAGTATATTACTGCAGCGTTCCAAGACCAGTGACCACATAAGGCTCTAAGTCAACTGTCAACAAATAGGATTTTCCTTTCGCCTATACTTTTATTAAATAACACTGACTGTTCTGCTTTTTACAGGAAGAAAATGCCATCTTTCAGGGTCTTCACTGCTTGTTAGAGAAGTAGATTGCCACCTTCAGAGGGGGTGCTGAATATGTATAATGGATTTCATCACCTCCAGCATGCAGAGAAGAAAGCCTGCTCACCAGCAGGATCCTGCTACTCCACCATAGAGGGGACAGTAGTGAGAAGACACATGCATATCCACCTCTGAACTATTAGGGGGAGCATTGAAACCCATACAGATAAAACATCTTTAATCAATAAAAACCTTGTTTAGAATCAGGTGCATTATGCAACTAAACCTATTATTCTTGGGGAAATCTCTTAAAAGGCCATTTATTCTGGGTTCACAATGCAAAAAAAAGAAAAAAGAAAAAGCATTGCAAAATATGGCAGATGTGTGAATAAAAAGGGCATTTTATAATGTGGACACATATATACTGGACTGTAAAGTACTAACATTGTAGAAGTATCTAACAATAAAGGTTGATATGGGGGAAAAAAACAACAAAACAATAAAAGCTACTAAAGACTCTGATCTGCCATTACATTAAAACTAATATAACAAACTAACCCTTGTGTCACTTAAAGGGAATCTGCCAGCTCCCGAGCCCTACCTGAGGTTCTGACAGTCCTATAGTGAGCATGGTGCTTTTTTGTAATTTACAGTGCAGTGGATTATATACAATCTCAGGTCTCCTGTAATGAAGTGTCAAAAAGCACTTGTTTGTGCCACACTCCGGCACGCCTCACCACTCCTTCCTCCTCTTCATGAATAATCAATGCTGCCCGGCCTCCTGCTCACTCAGCTGTCAGCCAGTGTCTCTGATTGCAGAGGAGTGCTCTGTAGGCAGGTTATGTCTGAAAGAAACACTCAGATAGGGTGGGTTCATACTGAGGAATTCTCGTGGATAAACTCAGCGGAATTCCGCAGTATGTCTGCACGCCTTTCCGCCGGCTCCATAGACACCATTCTATGGGCCGGCGTATTTCGCTATCTGCCAGAAGTGACATGTCACTTCTTACAGCGGATAGCAGAATACGCCGGCCCAAAATGTACTGTAGCACCCAGAATTCTGGGAGCTTTACGGACACTGTATGGAATTTCGGATGCTCCCCGGACTTCTATGGAGGCGTCAGGGACTGAATTCCAGATGAAAATAGGACCTCTTTTCCGGGATAAACACCCTGTAGGAAAAATCCTAAAGGGCGTCCGTGTTCAGATTTCCTTTTAAGAAATCCAGATTTTCCTGATGTGTGCCTTAGCGATGTTGCTGTTTTTCTTATCAGTCTGCAAATACGGCTGTAACACACTGTGTACTCTGATATTTTTCCAATATCAGAGGCTGCATTGGTTATCCTTACTTTAGACTGCATTTGGTAGGTACTCATTGTTCCACACTGAGAATACCCAACAAAATCTGCTGTTTTGGAGGTGCTGTGGCTCTGTTACCAAGCCATCACAATTTGTGCCTTTAAAGTGACTGTACCACCAGGTCCAGGCTGAATCACTGGAGGCGGGCCGATCCACCCCCAGTGGGAAGAAACCCCAGCCCCTCCATGATGTGACTCCATTAGAATCAATGGAACCCCATCATAGAGGGGCTAGGGTTTCCTCCCACTAAGGGTGGGTCGGCCCGCCTCCAGTGCTTCTGCCTGGGCCTGGTGGTACAGTCACTTTAAAGGGACCAAAACTAGGTCTACATTGGTACATTATTTGAAATTAAACATTTTAAAATGTACAAACATTTCTAAAAGTGTTCTGTTTTAGAAATGCCGAAACTGTTCTGATTGAGCTGAAATCCGCTCCGATTCCCAACACTGTCAGTTTCATAAGGTATAGATACTCACAAGGGAATTTTCATCCCACTGTAAACGCCGTCCCCTTAATCCGCAGCGCCCCGGCTTGCTTCTAGGGCTTCCGACATCCCGCTCAGACAAGAAGCGTGCTGTCCCACTGCAGCCGCTGAGCGAGACGTCAGGCATCCAGAAGCCCAAGAAGCAGGTCGGAGCGTGGATTGGTAAAGTATGCACCGGGCCGCCATGGGTTAAGGGGGTGGCGTTAACATACTTGCAGTGGGATTAAAATTCAGCTGGAAGTATGTAAACCTATTGAGGCTGGGTTCACACACAGTATATTTTAGTCAGTATTGTGGTCCTCATATTCTAACCAAAACCAGGAGTGGATTAAACACCAAAACCAGCCAAAACCAGGAGTGGATGGAAAACACAGAAAGGCTCTGTCCACACAATGTTGAAATTGAGTGGATGGAGGCGATTTAATGGCAAATATTTGCTGTTATTTTAAAACAATGGTTGTTGTATTAAAATAATGGCAGTTATTTACTGTTATATGCCGGCCATCCACTCAATTTTAACATTGTGTGAACAGATCCTTTCTGTGTTTTCAATCTACTCCTGGTTGAGGTTGCAAAATACTGACTGAAATATACTGTGTGTAAACCCAGTCTGAAACGGACTGTGTCGGGAATTGCAACGGTTTTTGCAAGCATGAAAACCACTGCAATTCCGTTCTGTGCGAAACTGGCCTTGCACTTCTTCATGACACTGAATTTGCCTAGATCCTTACCCATGTTTCAAATTCAAACACATCTTCAAGAACTCTCTGTTCACTTGCTACCCAATATATCTCAATGCCTGGCAGCTGCCACGGTCCCAAATCATTTCACCCATCAAATGGTTTTAATGTTATGGCTGATTGGTGTATCTAGAAGGCAGAAGCAAGGTCACAGGAAAGAAAGTACAAACAGAATATGGATCTTGGCTATTAAGTTATACTATTTATGGACTATTGGGTCTTTAGTGTCCTTAGGGTGATTTTAACATCCTTTAGAAATCTATAAAACATGACTGATAACGCTCTAAGACGCATTTCGACCTTCCAAGAGTTCTAAAAACAAGGCAGTTAATTCTTTAACAACATTGTACAAATACTTAAACTCAGTAAAACAAACTATATGTGGGTTCTGCAGTTACAGGAAAATCATTCAGCATGATCTATTTCTGTGACACTGTATCTCAAAAACACTGCAGATTTTCTGCAACGGATCCACACTGGCTATGTGTTGTGTGCACATACTGTAAAGGTACAGTAATAATGGTGAAACAGAATAGTTTTAAGCTTAAATTTACACTGTCATTAAAGAAAACTTTCAGAGAGAGACATGTCAAAAATTTTGATTGGTTGGGGTCTAAGTGTTCAGACCGTGACCGATCAGGAGAACAAGCCTGTGTGTAATGAACTCAGGGGAAGCGTCTCTCAGTTCAGAGTGATACCTTGGCTTCCCATGTACAGTCTGGTGAGTACAGCTGTAGCCTTTCCAAAACACTAGAGCAATTCAACATTAACTAAACTTCATTGGCGAGCACTCCTAGCGCAGAGCCATGCTCTACACACTACCTTCTATTAATAAGTCTGCATTACAAGGAGGTTCCTGAACAGAGTAGACCCATTAGTCACACTCCAAAATGATTACATGAATTGAGAACTTGTTTTAACCCCTTTTGTCAAGTCTGTAGCACATGTAAGGCAAACTATAGCTGAATCCCAAAATATCAAAGCCTGCCTTGTGAAACCCCTCCACATCCAGCTTGTATACTCTATCTATTCCCCATTCTAAACTGTTATCTGAAGGGAATGCTCTTATCACAGCTGAAACCTTTTGTCTGGCAAGTTTTGTTTTTGTTGTTTTTTTCCCCATTCCCATTTCGAGTCTCTATTTGGCCAGGACAAGCAATGTAGCAGTGTGCAAAAATATGAGGCATGATGAATAAAACAGTATTAGATTTTATTTTTTATTTATTTAATTATATCACTAAAAGGATGGACAGTGGCCAATGATAATAAATAGTGGAGCTTTGAACGGAAATCATTGTTAATATGCTTTTTTATTAAAGGGAAACCAATAAGCAGGTTAGAAGAATCTGCCAATGTACCGTTATTATGCTCATCTTCAGGAGCATTTCAGTGTAATCTTACTTTTTATTCATATGCCAGTGATGAATATAATACTGCCCCCAGTTCAGTGATAGACCCACCTGCTGCCTCCTCATGTAAATGTATCATCCAATGTTTTTGAGCTCACAGGCAGCATCATATAGTCCATGCATAGATGGTATATATGGAACATGTGAATGTAGCCTTAGGCCTTATTCACACGTCCCGTAATTTACGGATCCGTATTTCCGTATCAGAGTTCATTGCACATTGATGTCTATTGGGCTATTCACACTATCAGTAGATTACAAGGATGCAAACCAAAGCTGAAAAAAAAGGACCCAGATTTTTTTTTCACGGATCCTCTCATAGAAATTAATTGGATCCGCTATTTTTACGAATTGTTACCTGTTTGGCATCCGTACTTCAATAAAAAAAAAAAATACGGACAACTCATAGGTCATAAGGTTGTGTTTCTAAGCAACCACAACCAGGAAGAAGGAACTGCAGAAGCACATGGGCTTGCAAACAGAAAGAGAATTAACTAATCAATGAACAGAACTGTCTCACAGTAAAGCAAACAAGAAATGGCAAAGTAAAATGGCTGACAAGCGATTATGGGACTTATTTTAGGGGTTGGGCATGCTGGTGATTTTTTTTTTTACTCAACTTCATTAACAAGTATTGTGCAGTCAGTACAAAAACGGATTTACGGAAATACGGATGCAATACAGATGCCAAATCCGTAATTTTTTGTGGATTGTAGGGGTTGTATTAAAGGACCAGAAAGAATTACTGAACGTGTGAAAAAGGCCTTAAGACTATAACAGCAGATTAGATTCTTCTTGCCTGCTGTTCGTTTCTCTTTAACATTATTTTTTTCTTTCAATCACTGTTTAAACCCATTTGTTTTTAACGAATATTTCTGGAAAATTGACAATAGACAACAAACAGAATGGTCTAAACCAGTGTTTCTCAACCTCAGGGGGTACAGGAGTGTAAAAAAAATAAACTTTGGCTTTGGGTGCCGGGACACTGCTATCACTCAGCAATGTCCCAGCACCAGTCACCGTGGCAGCTCTCTCCTTCTTTACCCCAGCAGTAGCTCTCCAGCGTTCTGTGGGGGACAGAGCTTGGATATGCTGCCAGGGGAAAGATGGAGAGAATCAGGGGGAGCATAACACCAGCAGCATCTGCTGCACGCTGTCCCCCTGTGGCTGCCGAATCCGGGAGCGGCGGCATCACTATCCCGGTTGGGATAGTGATGGGGGTGACAGAGGGGGTGATGGGGGTGGATTTAGCATCAGGTGTCCAATCGGGGCAGGAGGGTCCTATTCGGACCTGAGAGGGGTCCGACGATGAGTTGTGGTGCGTGTAGCTACCCCGTCCCAGGCTCTGAGAGTGGAATGTGGACCGGGAGATGGGGCTGTACCATCTTCCGGTCCACATCCCACTCTTGTCAGAGCCTGGGGCGGGGTAGCCACACGCACCACGACTCATCACCGGACCCCTCTCAGGTCGGAATAGAACCTTCCCGCCCCGATTGGACACCCAATGCTAAATCCACCCCCATCATCCCTCACCTCCTCTCTGCCCCCATCACCTCCTCCTCTCACCCCCCATCATCTCCTCCTCCTCCTCTCACCCCCCATCATCTCCTCCTCTCATCCTCTCTCCCCCATCATATCTTCCTCTCACCCCCTCTCTCCCCCATCATCTCCTCCTCTCACCCTCTCTTCCCTTCACCTCCTCTCTCTTCCTCTCCCCCTCCACCTCCTCTATCCCCCTCTTTCCTTCTTTTCCCCCTCAGAATTTACTTTCCCCTTGATCTCCTGTGGCTCAGAGGCTGGAGAAGAGAGGAAGATCTGTTCCATGCCCAGATTAAGCGAGTATGAATAGGTTGAGAAACACTGGTCTAAACCACACGTGTCAAACTCAGGCCCCCAGCTGTTACGAAACTACAATCCCCATCATGCCTGGACAGTCAAAGCTAAAGCTAAGATTTGTAGTTTTGCAACAGCTGGAGGGCCTGAGTTTGACACCCCTAGTCTAAACCATCAAGACTTCTTGGAAAGAGACAGAGAGAATGGATGTTAATAAGTTTCTCAACCTAGGAAATTATATGAATCATGTCATTTTGCGTCACAATTTGATTGACCATAATGTCAAATACATCACAAGCATATTATATCCCCCCCCCCCCTAAAGTATAAAACTACCTGTACACCAGGGGAGTCAGAAGGCATAAATGATAAATGTCCAGATCTCAACCCCCGAAAGTTTTTGACCCCTGTTGGCATCACCCGCAACAGTGTATATGAGCCTGTTAAACAATCATGTAGGATACAGGCATACAGGTTCTGTCATATTACTGGCAAATTACAAATCGGCAGAAGCCAATGTAGTGCTGTGTTGTGCAGCAGTCAGTGATTTCTGCCGGATACCAGATGCAGCTGTATAATACTACAGCGGCTCATCCTCCACCCAACAATCAGACGGCAACAATGGGAAAGAACCTGCTAGCAGCTGTAGTGAAATTAGGGTCAGGGGTCTGGAAGCAGGGGGGCATTTGCCCCCTGGGCCAGTGCCCCAGTAGCTGTCTAGGGCTGCAGTGGCTACCTTTCACGGTAACAGGGCCCTCAGCTTAATTGGAACCCATCCATCTGGGATTTAAAGGGGTTATCCAGCACTACAAAAACATGGCCACTTTTGCCCCACTCTTGTCTTCAGTTCAGGTGTGGTTTGCAATTAAAGGGTTACTCCAGCGGGGGGGGGGGGGGGGGGGGGGGGGGGGGGGCACTTTTTTGCTGGGACCGGGGAGGAGTTGGCTGAGGGAAAAGACGTCTACTCACCTCCCTGGTTCCAGCGGCGGGTCCCACGTTGCGACGCTCCGGTCCCCGGCCGCTTTCTGGTGTCTGACAAAGCCAGTCAGTGAAGGAGGCGGGATCTAAGTGGACTTGAAACGGATCCCGCCTCCTTCACTGACTGGCTGAGCGGACCTGAGACGTCATGTCTCGGGCCCGCGTCAGACACCAGGAAGAGGCCGAGAACCGGGCACCGGAGCACCGCGGGACCCGCCACTGGAACCGGGGAGGTTAGTGGACATCTTTTCCCTCAGCCACCTCCTCCCTGGTCCCAGCAAAAAATTGCCCCCCCCTGCTGGAGTACCCCTTTAAGCTACGTTCACTTCAACGGAACGGACTTTCAAACCCCACCCAATCTGAAGACAAGAGTGGGGCAAAAGTGGCCATGTTTTTGTAGTGCTGGATAACCCCTTTAAGTTCCAGATCCCTGGGCCTGTGTGACCTTTAGCTGTGATACTTGTTCCCATTAGAATCTATAGTCCTGCATACAGACCTCATTAAAATCCGCTGCAAGAACGTAAAGGCAAGTTTCTTTAACTAATTCTATGTCAGGCAAGTCAAACTAAAAAACACTTTATGCTTACCCACACCCGTTCCTCCGGCGCACTCCAGTCCGCCTCTCCAGAATGATTTCTCACTCGTTGCTTGACTGATTGCTGTGTTTACGCGTAACTATTATCGCTCAAATGTGATCGTTATTGCGAAGACTCGAACGATAATCGTTCCATGTAAACGCAGCATTACACAGCAAATTTTCTACAATATATGCAACATGAAATCTGCTGCAAACTCATTAGGTGTGAACGCATCTTTGAGCTATGTTCACATGCTATATAAATAACGGCCATTCCACACGAACAGCCGTTTTTTTATTGCTACCTATGGCCAGAATTAATGACCATGATCATTAAAGGGGTAGTGCGGCGCTCAGAAATTATTCACAGAATAACACACATTACAAAGTTATACAACTTTGTAATGTATGTTATGTCTGTGAATCGCCCCGTTCCCCGTGTCCCACGACCCCCGCCCGTGTACCCGGAAGTGCGGTGCATTATACATTACCTGATCCGTGTCGAGGGCCGTCCGCCATCTTGTGCCAAACGTCATCTTCGGACGGACGAGTCGCTGCCGCCCGTCCCCCCTGCGCCAGTTATGCTCAGCCAATCGCGGCTGAGCATCGGATGACGCGGCTGTGTCATCAGCTGCTCAGCCGCGATTGGCTGAGCACAGTTATGCTCAGCCAATCGCAGCTGAGCATCGGATGACGCTGCAGAGGGAGACCGGCATTCGGGACAGTCGGAGCTGTTCGCCGTCCGCCCGAAGAAGACGTCACTCACTGAAGATCAGAGACGGGTGTCGGCACGTGACAGGTGAGTATAGCGCACCACACTTCCGGGTACACGGGTGGGGGTCGTGGGACACGGGGAAGGGGGCCATTTACAGACAACATACATTACAAAGTTTTATAACTTTGTAATGTGTGTTAGTCTGTGAATAATTCTTTACCGCCGCACTACCCCTTTAATTCCAGCTGTTGGTAGTGTTAAAGGGTTAGTGCCGTGTAAAGCATTTATTCACTAAATAACTCACATTACAAAGTTATACAACTTTGTAATGTGTGTTATTTAAGTGAATGGCCCCCTTCCCCATGTTTCCCCCCCATCCATGCTAGACCTGGAAGTGTGGTGCATTATACTTACGCATTCGCTGTCGACCCCGACCACCATCTTGGGACAATGACGTCATCTTCAGGAGGCTGGCCGGACCGCTCCAGCCCTCCCTTATGCCGGACCCCCTCCAGCACGTCATCAGTTGCTCAGCCGCCATTCACTTAACACACATTACAAAGTTGTATAACTTTGTAATGTGTGTTATTTAGTGAATAAATGCTTTATACCGCACTACCCCTTTAAACACATCTTTATACAGCGTATTAACATAGCCTTTGAACTTGTGACCGTTCAGGCATCTAAACTTCTGTGTACAGACATAAGTTTGTGTTGCTGTGGAAGCGTATTAAGTGGGTGAGTTCTGTGTACACAACATAACATTTTTATATGAATTTTTTTTTCCTATATATGGATGAAGTTTCAGAACCTGATCCACATATACTATACTGTGATCTGATGTGGATTTTTTTGCAGGATCTGCACCTTAAGGCTATGTTCACACGACGTATCAGACCGGCCGTTCTGTGACCCCAGCCGGGTCATGGAACGGCCGGTCTGTGCCCGGATCACCGCGGCCGGTACTTAAGTACCGGCCGGATGACCCGTCTGGCTGCAGAGCTCTGATGTGGGCGCATGAGCGCGCGCCCGCATCAGAGCTTCCCATAGCCCACAGTGAAGAGAGCGGCCAGAGCCGCTTGCTTCACTGTGTGCACTGACAGGTCTTTCTGCGGCCGGATTTCACTGAATTCCGGCCGCAGAAAACTGACCTGTCAGTTTTGTTCCGGCGTTGCATGGGCTCCCGGACGAAGCGTGTACAATGTGTGTACGCTCCGGCCGGGATCCCATTCAACATAAAGCTGTGCCACACACCGCAAAACTACGGCCGTAGTTCTGCGTCGAGAACTTCGGCCGTAGTTTTACGTAGTGTGAACATAGCCTAAATCCGCAGCATGTAAACTAATACTTGTCTTTGAAATAGTGTTACCATCTTCCTTTAATAGAATGCAGCTGAAATACATTACAAAGTCATATAAAATAATTGGTACCAGTTTTTCTCTGAACACTTTGTGGGGTTTTACATTTGTGCCAACATTCTTAATGGGGCACTGTAAACAAAAGAGGATCTAAAATGTGCTGTGTGTGGTTTACATTCAGACATAAATAAACCTAAAAGCAATTATGCCAATAGCAGAAACCAGACGTAATCCTGCACTGAAACCTTTCATTAGACTGTACATACCTTTGGAAACTACTGTAAAAACGGATTTCCTCATATTACGCTTTAGAATACACCTATTTTACAGGTGTAATGAGTACCCATTAAATTGCATTTAACAGTTCACAAGTTGTTTTATTTTAAGTTTGATTTTCATACAGATAGATAAGTGATGTGTTGCTTCTTTTGTGTGTGTAATGTATTGGAACTGAAAAATGCACTCCCAAAAAAAACTTCAAAAAACAATTGCAAATTAGAAACTTCATGTGTACTTCAAGGAAGAAATGCTTCTGAAATGTGTGTTTCTGCTTCTATTTTACACTTTGTGAACATAGCCTAATAGATCATATGTGCAGTTTCAAACAAAAAACAGCAGCTTCAAGTCAATTATTAAAGAATGAAACCAATATTGCACAGCTGTTAAAGTGACTCACCAGGAATGCGCTGTAGAGGTCCCTTTGGGGGTCAGTATTTTTATTTATTTTTTTTAAGTATTTTTATTGCTGCAGCGGAGAGTCAAACTAACGTGTCCTAGAGCATCCGTGCCCTAGGCCTGTGGCGCCTCTCTCCCTGACTCCATCCAGCCCAGGGGCATGCTGTAAAGGGAGGTGCTGCAGGCCTAGGACACGGATGCTCTAGGCCACACCAGTTTGACTCCCCGCGGCAGCAATATAAGTACTTTTTCTTTGAAATACTGGCCCTGGGAGAAATGCCGACCCCCAAACCACACATAGTGGGAGGACCTCTAAAACATGGTGCCAGCAGATACAGTAATACAGATACAAAAACGAAGTGTGGCAGTAGCCTTACAAACAGGGCTGTGGAGTCGGAAAAAAATGTACCAACTCCAACTTTAAAAGAATCTTTAAAAAATGTAGAATTGAATTTTGATATGAATTTTACAAGTTTTGCTCATAAATATATTACTAGAAAATGTACCCGGCGCTGCCCAGGCATAAAGTGTCAGTGTGTATAGGGGGTCCTGTATACCTGTAGTATAGAATTGGTGGAGGTGCTGTATACCTGTAGTATAGAGTTGGTGGAGGTCTTGTATACCTGAAGTATATAGTTCGGGGGTCCTGTATACCTGTAGTGTATAGTTTGAGGGTCCTGTATACCTGTAGTATATAGTTGGTGGAGTTCCTGTATACCTGTAGTGTATAGTTTTGGGGTCCTGAATACCTGTAGTGTATAGTTTGGGGTTCTGTATAACTGTAGTATAGAGTTGGTGGAGGTACTGTGGCAGTGTTATCCAGTCACAGTATGGTGGTATTGGTCAGGTCTGGTATGGTAGTGTTATCCAGTCACAGTATGGCGATATTGGTCAGGTCTGGTATGGCAGTGTTATCGAGTCACAGCATGGCGGTATTGGTCAGGTCTGGTATGGCAGATTCATTCAGTCACAGTATGGCGGCATTGGTAAGGTCTGGTATAGTGGTGTTATCCAGTCACAGTGTGGCGGTATTGGTCAGGTCTGGTGTGGCGGTGTTATCCATCACAGTATGGCGGTATTGGTCAGGTCTGGTGTGGCGGTGTTATCCAGTCACAGTATGGAGGTATTGGTCAGGTCTGGTGTGGCGGTGTTATTTGGTATGGTATGACGGTGTTATCCAGTCACAGTATGGCGGTATTTGTCAGGTCTGGTATGGCGGTGTTATTCAGTCACAGTATGGCGGTATTGGTTAAAGTGTCACTGTGTGAAATTTTTTTTTGCAGAAATCAATAGTCCAGGCGATTTTAAGAAACTTTGTAATTGGGTTTATTACCCGAAAAAATGCATTTTTATCATGAAAAAGCAGTTTAAAGCTCTCCCCCCTGTCTTCATTGTTCTCCTATGGAGAGAGCTAAAGAAAAGACCAAAACAGAACAACAAAGAGTTAATCTACAAATCCCTCACGGGATATCTCCTGTGACAGTCACCAGTGACCTGTCTGAGCTCAGATTACAGCTGTCACCCAGCTCCGTGCCTGTAATCCTCTGTTATCTGCTTTCTGCTGCCGGCTAACTCCCTCCTTCCTCCTCCCCCCTCCCCTCTCCCTAGAGCAGACAGGATACGACTCTTGCAACAAGTCACAATTTTCAGATTTTTCAGAGTGGATGAAAAAGAGGAAGGAGGGGGGGACCTGGGAAAAGGCTTTTTACATGCAGATAATGGCAGATTTGGCTAATAAACCCAATTACAAAGTTTCTTAAAATCGCCTGGACTATTGATCTCTGCAAAAAAAAAAAAAAATACGACAGTGACTCTTTAAGCTTGGTGTGGCGGTGTTAAATGTGATGTCTGGAGCTATTACCTACCAATCCTGATGCTAATTGGTGAGTGAGGATGGGGTGTCCTCAGGTTTAGCGCTTAGGGCAGCAGCAGCTGGTAATACTGCATTGTATACATGTACTGTATAGATGGAGTAGGGGGTCCTGTATACATGTACTGCATAGATGGAGTAGGGGGTCCTGTATACATGTACTGTATAGATGGAGTAGGGGGTCCTGTATACATGTACTGTATAGATGGAGTAGGGGGTCCTGTATACATGTACTGTATAGATGGAGTAGGGGGTCCTGTATACATGTACTGTATAGATGGAGTAGGGGGTCCTGTATACATGTACTGTATAGATGGAGTAGGGGGTCCTGTATACATGTACTGTATAGATGGAGTAGAGGGCCCTGTATACAGTAATCCTATTGGTTGCTAAGGCTCCCAACTGCCGTTTTCTCTGGGCAGCTGCAGCTAATTATGTGTGTGCAGTGTGGAGATTTTCCAATTCATCTCTATGGGGCGCCGCTCTTCCCCCTCCCTCTCCCCTCCTGTACATCTGGCGGGGACGGGACCTTCGCTAAAACCTTCCGGGGCACCCAATGTATCTGTGTGCCAAATTTGGGGTCAAACGGTTCAGGCGTTTGATAGTCTATATGGGACAGACGGACAGACAGACAGACAGAAGGACAGACAGACAGACTTTCATTTTTATGATATAGATGAGCAATATTCTAATAGGACACTGGCCCTATTACATAAGGGTGGTCATGAAAAAGTTGTCGGTCACTATTTGGCAGTTTGTTTCTGAGCTGGAAGAGTCCATTGTGTGTGTGTGTGTGTGTGTGGGGGGGGGGGGAGATCTGTGCTGTTCTCTTCCTGGATGCTGGATGGCTGTATATGAGCAGCAGTGTAATATAAAGATATCCTGTGTAATATAGAGGAGGAGGAGAAGACACAAGTAGCGTAGCAGTAACCTCAGTGTGGTGTTTTCTTTCTGGGAGAAGATTGTGTGTTTTTCTTCAGTGTTCTATGGCTTCACGTGTGTTTGTGTGCACGTGCTATGGCTGCAGTAGGTTGTGTATGCTGTGACTGCAGCAGGCTGTGTGTGTGTGTGCATGCTATGGCTGCAGCAGGCTGTAAGTATGTGTGCTATGGCTGCAGTAAGCTGTGTGTGTGTGCGCTATGGCTGCAGCAGGCTGTGTGTATGCTATGGCTGCAGCAGGCTGTGTCTGTATGCTATGGCTGCAGCAGGCTGTGTGTGCGCACGCGCATGTGTGCCCCCACAGTGACCTTCTAAATCACTGTGTGACCTCTATATCACTATGTGTGACCCCTCTCTATATCACTATGTGTGACCCCCTGTATATCACTATGGCTGACCTCTATAGGAATCTGGCATTGTTAGCAGTGTTTCTTTAAGTATGGTGAATATTTAGTTAGAAACATAGAACACTGTCAGCAAGAAAAGACCACCTGCTCCATTTAGTCTAGTTGTGAGTAGTTCAGGACATTGAGGCTGGAGGCTGGCTGCATCCACAGCACACACACAGGAGAATCTGCTTTATATACAGTATTCCTTTATTCACTCAGAAGTCGCCCCAGGATTATGTAGGACATTGAGGGGAGAAGCTGCTGAGCCAGTGTGATAAATAACTCCCCTGGTATATGACCGGCCATTTATGAAGGAGTAGGAGTCGGAGTCGGGAGTCGGTCCTGATAAAATTCAGGAGTCTGAGTTGGAGTTGAAACTGCGGCTTACCGACTCCACAGCCCTGCATACAAAGTCAAATAGTGCAGGTGAAAGTGCTCTTGGCTGAACAGGCTGGCACTGTATCACAGATGGCATGTAAGAGGAGAGAGGGTTACTGATACACTGGGTTTGCAAGTTGTATGTGAGCAGAAAGATAGTGAACAGCAGCAGCACAGCAAGGGAGGCGTTACACTAACTGCTGATCCCCTGAGGCATGGAGAAGGCACATGTGCACATTCCACACCCTGCCTCCACTTTCTTGCTGTTTCCTGTACTAGAGATGGATTTCCAGAAACAAAAAAGCAGTGGCATCTCCCCTAAACTTATAACTGTGACCCTGAACTGAATTGACAAGACAAGTAAATATCAGCTGCTGAATGTGTTGAAACAAGAAAAACATGCCAAGTTAACAAAAACTTTATTTTCCTACACACACACACACGGCTATTTAACCCCTTCAAGACCAAGCCTATTTGCACCTAAAAGACCAGGCTCATTTTTCAAAATCTGACCTGTCTCACTTTATGCGCTTATAGCTCAGTGATACTTTAACGTATGCTAGCGATTCTGAGATTGTTTTTTCGTCACATATGGCACTTTATATTAGTGGCAAAATTTGGTCACTACTTTGTGTGTTTTTTGTGAAAAACATCTAAATATCATGAAAAATTGAAAAAATTAGCATTTTATGAACTTTGAAATTCTCTGATTCTAAATAAAGAAAGTTGTATTACATAAATTAGTTACTAAGTCACATTACCAATATGTCCTCTTTATTCTGGCTTCATTTCATAAACATATTTTACTTTTTTAGGGTGTTACGGGGCTTAGAAATGTATCAGCAAATTACCACATTTTCGTGAAAGTTTCCAAAACTGATTTTTTTTAGGGACCAGTTCTTATTTTAAGTTGATTTAGGAGGTTTGTATACTGGAAACCCCCATAAGTGACCCCATTTTGGAAACTAGACACCTTAAAGAATTAATCTAGGGGTATAATGAGCATTTTAACCCTACAGGGGCTGGAGGAAAGTATTCACCATTAGGCCGTAAAAAAATGAAAAATTTAAATTTTCCAATAATATATACATTTAGATTAAAGTTTCTCATTTTCAAAAGGAACATGAGAGAAAAAGCTCCCCAAAATTTGTAACACATGTTCTCTTGAGTACTACAGTACCCCATATGTGGGCGTAAACCACTGCATGGGCACACAGCGGGGCTCAGAAGGAAAGGAGCGCCAATTAGCTTTTCCATTGCAGATTTTGCTGAAGAAGTTTCCGAGCGCCAGGTGCATTTGCAGTGCCCCTGTAGTGTCAGCAGAGAGAAAAAAAACCCATAAGTCACCCCATTTTGGAAAGTACACCCCTCAAAGAATTCATCTTGGGGTAGGATGAGCAATTTGACCCCACAGGTGTTAGAGGAAAGTATTCAAAATTAGACAGTAAAAATGAAAAACTCAAATTTTTTCCAATAATATGTTCCTTTAGTTTGAAATTTTTCAATTTCACGAGGAACAAGAGAAAAAAAGTACCCCAAAATTTGTAACGCAGGTACAAAGGTACCTCATATGTGAGCATAAACCACTGCATGGGCACACATCAGGGCTCAGAAGGGAAGGAGCGCCAATTAGCTTTTTCAATGCAGATTTTGCTGAAGTTTCTGAGCGCCAGGTGGGTTTGCAGTGCCCCTGTAGTGCCAGCGGAGTAAAATCTCGCCATAAGTCACCCCATTTTGGAAAGTGCACCCCTCAAAGAATTAATCTTGGTGTGTGGTGAGCATTTTGACCCCACAGGTATTAGAGGAAAGTATTCAAAAGTAGACAGTAAAAATGAAAAACTCGAATTTTTCCAATAATATGTTCCTTTAGTTTGAAATTTCTCAATTTCACGAGGAACAGGAGAGAAAATTCACCCCAAAATCTGTAACGCAGGGTCTCCTGAGTAGAACGGTATCCCATATGTGGGCATAAACCACTGTATGGGCACACAGCCAGGCTCAGAAGGGAAGGAGCGCCAATTAGCATTTTCTCTGCAGATTTTTCTGAAGAAGTTTCTGAGCACCAGGTGCGTTTGCAGTGCCCCCGTAATGTCTACAGAATAGAATCCCCCCAAAAGTCACCCCATTTCGGAAAGTACACCCCTCAAAGAATTCATCTTGAGGTAGGATGAGCATTTTGGCCCCACAGGTATTAGAGGAAAGTATTCAAAATTGGCCAGTAAAAATGAAAAACTTGAATTTTTCCAATAATATGTTGGTTTAGTTTGAAATTTCTAAATTTCACAAGGAACAGGAGAAAAAATGTACCCCAAAATCTGTAACGCAGGTTCTCCTGAGTACAACGGTACCCCATATGTGGGCATAAACCACTGTATGGGCACACAGCAGGGCTCAGAAGGGAAGGAGCGCCAATTTGCTGGAGCAAAACCGCAGCTAGTAACAGTTATTAGAATAGCGCAGTTACTAAAATACAATAAAAAAAATTAGATTACAGGTAATGTGGGGTGGTTACGGACAGTCTGGGGTGGTTCTGGGTAATCTAGAGGTGGTTACGGGCAGTCTGGGGTGGTTACGGGCAACGTGGGGTGGTTACGGGCAACGTGGGGTGGTTACGGGCAACCTGCTGTGGTTACGGATAAACTGAAGTGCTAATAGATAATCTGGCGTGGTTACGGGCAATCTGGAGGGGGTCACTGGCAATTTTGGGGGGTTAGAGGCGACGTGCGGTGGTCAGAGGCGACGTGCGGTGGTCAGAGGCGACGTGCGGTGGTCAGAGGCGACGTGCGGTGGTCAGAGGCGACGTGCGGTGGTCAGAGGCGACGTCCGGTGGTTGCGTGCAATCTGGGGGGTTACATGTAATCTGGCATGATTACGGGCAATCTGGGGTGGTTATGCCCAACCTGCAGTGGTTACGGGCAACCTGGAGGGGTTACAGACAATCTAGAATTGTTACGGATAGAGTGAAGTGCTTATAGCTAATCTGGGGTGGTTACAGGCAATCTGGGGTGATTACGGACAATCTGGAGGGGGTCACTGGCAACGTTCGGTGGTTACGGGCAACGTGCGGTGGTTACGGGCAATCTGGGGGGTTACGTGCAATCTGACGTGAATACGGGCAACCTGGGGTGGTTACGGGCAACCTGCGGTGGTTACGGGCAACCTGCGGTGGTTACGGGCAACCTGCGGTGGTTACGGGTAATCTGGGGGGGGGTTAGGGGTAATTTGGGAGTAAACTGCAATTATTACTATAATAAAAAGTGTGTGTTTTATTTTTTTGTATGTTTGTCACTTTTCGTACTTTATACATTCATTTTCACTGTATTACTATGATTACTGTGATATTTTCTATCACAGTAATCATAGTTCAGTGACAGAGACCAAATTGGTCTCTGTCACTTTAAATTTTCAGAGTTGGCTGGTTGTGGAGCGCATGCGCACTTCATAACCAGCCAGGACACGGAAGAGGAAGGAGCTCCAGGAGCAGGTGAGTATATGGGGAAGGGGGGGGTGGGAGGCGACTTGGGGGGTGGGGGGACATCACTTTTTATCCCCTGTCACCAATCATTCATGGTGACAGGGGATAAAAATTGCCGGCGGCACATGGCACAAGCGATCAGCGGTATATAGTATATACCGCTGATCGCTTGTACCGGGACCCCACAGGGGGGGCCCCGATGACTGCCCCATGCTCTCCGCTACCTCCGGTGGCGGAGAGCATGGGGCTTTCATTCATTTTTCTTTTTTGATCACTGTGAACAGACATTAGTGTTCACAGTGATCGCGGCGGCCATCTTGGATCCGATGGCCGCCGCGGGAGGGGGGGTTAGTGACTGGGGCACTAGGGGCTGATCTGGGGTCTGATTTTTACTTATTTCATCTCCCCCCACCGTGGATTCACGGTGGGGGGAGATGAAATACAGCGGCGGCACCGGCCCATTAGTGACCGCCGTTTCGGCGGTCACTAAGGGGTTAATGGGGGTCAGCTGCGGAATCGCAGCTGATCCTCATTATCTCCGGTGCTGTACACAGATGAGAGCGGGATCGCTGTCCCTGCAGCGATCCCGTTCTCATCACAAAGCCCCCTCAAGTCAGGAACGTATATGTACATTCCTACTGCACGGGGCATGTGCGCACCAGCAGCCTTTTCATTGGCTGGAGCGCATCACATGGCTTCCAGCTTGCTCAGCCCTGATTGGCTGAGCTTGCTGGAAGCCATGTGATGCGCTCCAGCCAATGAAAAGGCTGCCGGTGCGCAAGCGCGCTGGCAGCCTTTTCTCTCTCATGGACCCGGAAGAAGGAGACATCGCTGGACGGCGGACGCAGGTGACGGTGAGGCGGACGGTGGGCGACTGGAGTGGCGATCGTCACCGGAGGGATGGTGAGTATGGTGTCTGTGTGTGTCTGTGTTTTTTTTTTTTGGGGGGTCCCGCCGGAGTTGTCCTTTAAGGCTGGGTTCAGACTACAGTACGTATATTTCAGTCAGTATTGTGGTCCTCATATTGCAACCAAAACCAGGAGTGGATTGAAAACACAGAAAGGATCTGTTCACACAATGTTGAAATTGAGTGGATGGCCGCCATATAACAGTAAATAACTGCCATTATTTCAATATAACAGCCGTTGTTTTAAAATAACAGCAAATATTTGCCATTAAATGGCGGCCATCCACTCAATTTCAACATTGTGTGAACAGATCCTTTGTGTTTTCAATCCACTCCTGGTTTTGGTTGCAATATGAGGACCACAATACTGACTGAAAGCCTAATATAATAAATAAGCATTTTCTTTTATTTCACTGACAAGGCAAATGTAAATAGCACAGGCCAGGATTGTTAATTTTAAAGTATATTCAGTATTCACACATAGGGGGACATGTATAAAAAGGCGTAAATGCCTTTTTTAGTCGCAGATGTGGGAAATCGGCGTAAAAATATTCGCAAATGGTACTTTGCGAATATTATTTTCACATCTGCCCCAACTTCGCCATTGGGGCGGAGAGGGTGCGTTACGAGGGGGTACGGCAGCACACAAAGGGGGCGCAGCCTCTACGCGAGTCTCATTTATCATTTTTCCGGTGGAAAAAGTATACTAAAACCGATGCTAGCTCTGAGCTGGCTTAGGTTTCACAATTTTCGCACGGACGGGCTTTGAGCGATCGTGATTTATGTAGAGACAGTGCACCTCTACATAAATCCCCTTATCTCCGGAGCTGTGGGGACATTTGAAAGCCCAGCGTAAAAAACGCCAGACTTCATAAATGTCCCCCATAGTATTTCTACCAGTCTTTAGGTCAGTCTTTTTTCAACCAAACACAGGAGGTAAACTCAAAGGGCAAATAATAATGGAAAGATCTGCACAGCTTCTGTGTTTTCAACCAACTCCTGGTTTTGGTTGAAAAAAATACTGACCAAAAGAATGACAGAAATACTGTGTGTTAACTTAGCCTAAAGTGTCCCTGTCAATATAACTTTCAAAATGTAAATCACCAGGGAATGTTATGTAAAGCAATATACATTTAATATTTTTTAGTTATCATACTGTAAAACAAAACTATACTTACCAGAAATCCAGGTCCAGTCTCCTGAAGGCAGATTTTTAGTCATGTGCTGGTTGGAAAAAAAAAAAGAGACTAAACACAGGAAGTCACAGCACTACAGAGAATCACAGCTCAATGTGTCCAATCAATCACTTGACTTCCATCCCTGTGAGCGCTCTGGGAAACACGGCACTTCCTGTATTTAGAATCTTTGAGAGAGAAAAAATAAAGTCTAATTACAGGAAGTGTTTTCCACGATAAAACATCTTCTGTTGATTTTGAAAGTTATAACAACAGTGACACTTTAATGGTTTGATCTTATTAAATTGTTAAAGTGGTTATCCGGTAAAAAAAAAAAAATAAATAACAAAAACAACATTAAATCATATATACTCTTGTCAGAATTAGGGGGTTAATAGAAGGGGATCTTCTGTTCTGGCTCCTTGTCTCTAAGGACTGTATTAGACTGCCCAATTACTTTAGCAAACAAACACATATCTGCTGGATTAGCGCTCATTTACTGAGCCTATTACACAACTCAATTACCATGTAGCAAGGGCTGCACGGACATCATTAACAATGTCCGTATAGCCCTTGCTTTAAAAAGTGTAAATAATAAAGTGCATACATTACCTCTCCATGGTCCCTGGTGTTCGCTTTGCTCCTGCTGCTATCTGCAGCCGCCGATACAACTTCAGAGCCGATCTCAGCCAATCACGGTCCTGTCCAGGCCAGTGATTGGCTGAGCAGCCAGTCACTCCAGAGAGCGGCTCTAAAGTTGCACTGGTGGCTGTGGACAGCGGCAGGAGCAAAGAGAACACTGGAGAGTGTGGAGCGCTAATGTAGGGACTTCATTGTTTTCTTTACACAATCATCAGCCACGCATCACTTTTACACCTAGGGTCCACTTACAGATATATTATCTGACAGATTATCTGCTAAAGATTTGAAGACAAAGCCAGGAATGGATTATAACATTTTTATTCATTTATTTAAGAAATAATGGCACCTTTACATGACTGCACTCAGGGTTTGATGCTGGAACACATTTTTGCTCTCCCTCTCCGCTCCCTCTCTGTTTGAGACTCAGCTTCCATCACGGTAGAGATGGGAGGGGAGCCAGGGGACATTACAGGGTTCAGCAATTCAGGTCAGGGACAGTCCAGAGCAGCAAAGGTGCTCTATAGCAGTGCTTCTCAATTCCAGTCCTCAGGCCTCACCAACAGGTCATGTTTTGAGGATTTCCTTAGTATGTCACAGGTAATATAATTATGCTCAGTTCATCAGGTATTATCACTGGTGTTCTTTGTATGGGAAAACATGACCTGTTGGTGAGGCCCGAGGACTGGATTTGAGAAGCTCTGCTCTATAGGGATTTCCTCTCACTCTGGACAGTTCCTGACATGGACAGAGGTGGCAGAAGAGAGCACTGTCACAACCTGAAAATATTACACCACTTCCTGCAGGGCATACAGCAGCTTGTGTGTGTGTGTGTTTGTTTTTAATAGAAGAAGTCACTTACAGATCTGCCATGTCATGTCACTTCTTTCAGCGGATTGCGGAATACGCCGGCCCATAGAATGGTGTCTATGGGGCCGGCGGAAAAGCGCGTGCCTGTGTGGGCGGACAGCTGACGGAATTCCGCGGACATTTTCCAAGAGAATTCCTCAGTCTGAACCCACCCTAAGGCTGAGTCTGATGAGCTTTGCCTATTACAGGCATATTGTATTGTAGTGCAGATCAGGCAATTTTACAGTAAAGTCTTCATGGTGGGAAAATGAAATAAAAGTGTAAAAAAAAAAAAAAAAACACACCACACAAAAAAATAATAAATTAAAAATCACATATAATCCCCATAGCCCCCAATACAATAATAAATGCTGAAAAAAAAATAAAAATAATAATATACCCATATTTAGTATCCCTGCGTGCGTAATGACGCTGGCAATAAATTTATTACATTAATTACATGAATAATTGTCATTTTTTCATGAAAAAATTGCATTTTTCACAAAAATTTTTTGCATATCAGCCAAAATTTACCACTAACCTAAAGTACAACATGTCACAAAAAAAAAAAAAAAAACCCAATCAGAAAGAAAAGTTATAGCATCAAGTAGCTATAACCGCATAAAGTGAGACAGGGTGGATTTTAACCCCTTAAGGTCAAAGCCAATTTTCGTTTTTGCGCTTTTGCTTATTCCATTTTAAGTTTAAAAGTCAAAAGCGCTTGCATTTTTTCACCTAGAGACGTATATGAGCGCTTATTTTTTGCGAAACCAATTGTACTTTGTAATGACAGGCATTATTTTTCCATAACATATGCTGCGAAACCGGAAAAAAAATCATTTGCGCTGTCAAATTGAAAAAAAAACTATATTTGTTTTGATTTCGGGGAGTTTTGCATTTACGCCGTTCGTCCCATGGTAAAACTGACTTGTTATGCATGTTCCTCAAGTCGTTACGATTACTATGATATATAACATGTATAACTTATATTGTATCGGATGGCCTGTAAAAAATTCAAACCGTTGTTAACAAATATACGTTCCTTAAAATCGCTCCATTCCCAGGCTTATAGCGCTTTTATCCTTTGGTCTATGGGGCTGTGTGAGGTGTCATTTTTTGAGCCATGATGTGTTCTTTCTATCGGTACCTTGATTGCGCATATATGACTTTTTGATCACTTTTTATTACATTTTTTCTGGATTTGATGCGACCAAAAATGCGCAATTTTGCACTTTGGAATTTTTTTGCGCTGACGCCGTTTACCGTGCGAGATCAGGAATGTGATTAATTAATAGTTCAGGCGATTACGTGTGCGGCGATACTAAATATGTTTATTTATTTGTTTATTTATTAATTTATAAAATGGGAAAAGGGGGGTGATTTGGACTTTTATTAGGGGAGGGGATTTTTTATTAATAAAAACACTTTTTTACTTTTTTTTTTACATGGACTAGAAGCCCCCCTGGGGGACTTGTATATAGACAGCACTGATCTCTCATAGAGATCAATGCTGTGTATATACACAGCAAAGATCCATGAGATCGGTCATAGATTGCTATGGCCTGCTGCAGGCCATAGCAATCTATTGCCGAGCCGGGATCAGCGTCATTCCGACGCTGAGGCCCGGCACGGGCAGAAGAACATCTCCCCCCCTCGCGATCGCATTGCGGGGGGGAGATCCGACCCACTAGACACCAGGGATAGTGTGCATAAAGCACTTCAATGCAGCTGTCAGGTTTGACAGCTGCATTGAAGTGCTTAATTAGCCGTCGCGGCAACGGGACCCGCGCCGGCTAACAGAGGCACTGCCCGGCTGCACATGTCAGCCGGGATCAGCGCCGCTCTGAACACCCCCCGCGGCACCATGACGTATCAGATACGTCATGGGTCGCTAAGGGGTTAAAAAATGGTCTCTGGTCCTAAGGCCAAAAGTCCAGTCCAGAAGGGATTAAAACAATGCCCAATGTTTTGAAATAGCCTCTGTTATTTGCCATTAAATGGCAGCCATCCACAAAATTTCAACAATGTGTGTTTCTGTGTTTCGAATCCACTCCTGGTTTTGGTTGCAAAATTCTGACCAAAATACTGTGTGGGAACATTAAACAGGATTTTAGTATAAATTTTGAACTACAAAACGGGGAAGATACTTCCACTGTGTGAGCATAAGCATCCATGGACATTTTTAGTACTAGCCATAGATGGAGAAAAAAAAGGAGACACTAGCAAACAATAAAAGAAAAAAAATGCATGGGAAGAATGAGACAATACTCATGAGGTTTAATAATTACATTAGTAAAAGAATTTAGCAAATTACTTTATTATCAGAGGCTTAGTTTGGGGACTCTATCAAAGTCTGCTCAGTGCACAAAAAGAGTCAAATTTCTGCACAACAGTTCTCATTGGCTTTAATGGGGTCCACTGGACACAAGTCTAGTGTTTATTTAGCAGGATTTAACCCTTAGAGGACCGGGCAAATTTCAATTTTTGCGTTTTCGTTTTTCCCTCCTTGTGCTTAAAAGGCCATAGCAGTTGCATTTTCTCACCTAGAAACCCACATGAGCCCTTATTTTTTGTGCCACTAATTGTACTTTGCAATGACAGGCTGAAATTGTTCATAAAGTGAACTGCGAAACCAGAAAAAAAAAAAAAACAATGTGTGGTGAAATTGGGGGAAAAAAAAAAACAAACAACGCATTTCTTTTACTTGTTTTTTTTCTGTTTTTACGCGGTTAGCCCTAGGGTAAAACTGACTTTTTATATATGTTCCTCAAGTCGTTAGTATTACAACGATATGTAACATGTATAACTTTCATTGTATCTGATGGCCTGTAAAAAATTCAAACCATTGTGAACAAATATATGTTCCTTAAAATCGCTCCATTCCCAGGCTTATAGCGCTTTTATCCTTTGGTCTATAGGGCTGTGTGAGGTGTCATTTTTTGCGCTATGATGTGTTCGTTCTATCAGTACCTTGATTGCGCATATGCAACTTTTTGATTGCTTTTTATTACAATTTTTCTGGATTTGATGCGACCAAAAATGTGATTAATTAATAGTTTGGGCGATTACGCACGCGGCGATACCAAATATGTTTATTTATTTATTTATAACATGGGAAAAGGGGGTGATTCAAACTTTTATTAGGGGAGGGGGCTTTTTATTAATAACACTTTTTTTTTCATTTACACTTATACTAGAAGCCCCCATGGTGTTAGGGTTATTCCCCCTGGGGTTAGGGTTATTCCCCCTGGGGGACTTCTAGTATAAGTACTCCAATTTCTCATACAGATCTATGCTGCATAGATATGCAGCATAGATCAATGAGATAGGCACATCGATTGCTTCCGGCTGCTGCAGCTGGAAGCAATTGAGTGTCGAGCCGGGATCAGCGCCATTACGGCGCAGACCCGGGATGAAGTAAGACGTGTGGATCGCTCCCCCGGGACAACGTCCCGGACGAGCGATCCACCCCACTAGACGCCAGGGAACGGCTGCATCAAATAATCAGATGCAGCTGTCAACTATTAATAGCCACGGTCCCGGGCTACGAGCGGCAACAGGGACCGCGGCCCCGCTCTGAACACATGGAGGCGGCCCTGGACGTACGGGTACGTCCAGGGTCGCCTAGGGGTTAAGCAGACAAAAAAAACAAAAAAAAACTGTTGCAGTGTTTGTTTGCAGTCACTGAGCGGGTAGATCCTGTGGTGTCGTGGTGACAGAGAAACCGAGGAGACTGTGAGACTGGAGGCCGACAGTGAGCAATGCTGCTGCAGGGGCATTGGGATAGGCAAGTATCACTTCATTATTATGTTCCCACCATCCCCTGCCCTCCGTTCTTTTTTTACCTCTGCCCAGAATACCCCTTTATTAAATGGATTCTGCAACAGCCCACCCCCCTCTCCCCCCAAAAAAGGCAACATCAAAGGTGTAGTTTTAACTAGTAATAAAAAAGTCCTTGGAAAAAGACCCCAACAGGGATTGTCAGAAGCGACAGTGGCGGCATAGAAAGTAATTATGCAGTCTTATTTTTTTATGTATAGGGAGCAATATACAATACTTATTGTTTTTTCCTGGAAACCCCCTTTGAACAGGCTCATCCAGTAAAATTGTTCTGCTCCTGCCTTGGTCCATGTGACAACAAACTCGCTGAAACTTTCAAAGAGTTATGTAAAGTGCAAGTTACTTTTTCTATACACTACAAAAGCAAATCAATGCTCTCATTGGAATGAATGGTACGCACATAACCCGCTTCAAGTTTCAGTGAATAGCGGCTTCTGCTCACGTGATTCAAGGCAGGTAAACATCTTGTAAATATAATACCTTCACAGCATTGTACGCTGTAAAGGGGGCTAACAGTAACATTTTTGCTGAGTGCGCCCCTTTAAAAGGACTGGAAATTCCAGACAAACTATTTACCTGAAGGTAACCTCTACCCATAGTCTATAACTGTCTGCATAATAAATCGTAGAAATTGTGTACTGTAGATGACAATGCATTGTCTTGCTTGGTAATAGCATGTCTATAGAAACAAAACACCATTACCCATGGGTGAGAGAGCATACCTTGTTTACGACACAACCCAGTCACATTTACAAACAGCCACTTCAGGCTTACACAAGGGTTTCCTACTAACTGAATGTATTGGGTCATTTCCTCCTCGCTGAATAAATAGTGAAGAGTCAGGACAATTACCCCACAGTCTGAACTGCACCGATATTTTATACTCAAATCACAACCACAGAGATGGAGTATACTCATGTAGTAAACAAATCGCCAGCCGCCAGGAAACATAATGAAATCAGGCGCACTCCAGAAACACTTCCTCACTTGAAGGAATCCAGAGGAGTTGAAGAAAAAAAAAAAAAAAAAAAAAAAAAAAAAAAGGAGAGAGAGAGTGAGGTTTTTAGGTTAGGTGCTCAACACATCTGGCTCCCATCCAAGAGAGAAGGGGAAATCTGAACAAGGCTTTTCAGTCTTTTAGTGACTCTTGTGCCCATATTAAAGGTCAAAAGTGATTTTTGCACAAATTATTAAAACTTTTTTTTTTCTTTTTATCAGCAGCTCAACATTTTTTCTATTCTTCTGTGCACTCTTTTCAATTCTTTTGCTTTAAAGGTATCAAGATCTGCTCTATAATGTTAGAGTCTCTGCATATATTTTGCCTCATATTATGGAAATATCATCTTATAGAGGGATAATATTGTAAAAAACTACTTAACAGTGTAAAGACCAACCCATCTTATGTTCCTACCGGTGGGAGGTCCAGCAGCTGAGGAGCCTCAGTGTAAATTCACAGAGTATCCACTGAGTCCTACATATGTTTGCTGTAAACTACAGACAAGAGCTGCTCTCCGGCAAAGAGGGGCTTAGTAGTAAGAAAGTTTCATGTAGGAACTCTGCAACGCAATGCAAGTCATATGAAAGTTATAGTGTAATGTAAATTATTCTCTTATAATAATAATAAATCAGAAACATGATCTTCAGGAGAAGTAGGTAAGTGGTGATGGTGGACTGAAACAAAAAAAAAAAAAAAAAAAAAAAACTTCCCTTGCAGGTATACTCTTCATTGGTATATTTGATAAAAACTCTATACATATAACACTATACATATAAAAGATAAAAACTTAGAAGATTGTCGACAGAAAAAGACCACTGGGTCCACCTAGTCTGCCCCTTTTAGTATTCCCTTCTTATTATCTTAGGATAGATATATGTTTATCCCAGGCAGGTTTACATTCTGTTATTGTAGATCTACTAACCACATCTGCTGGAAGTTTGGTCCAAGCATCTACTACTCTTTCTAGTGGCGCCGCAAAAAACTGACATGCCAGTTTTCTGCAGCCGCTATTCTTTGAATAGTGGCCGCAGAGAACCTGCCAGTGCGCACAATGAAGCACACGGCTCCGGCCACACGCTCCATTGTGTGCAGTGGGGAGTTCTGATGTGGGCGCACACTGATGCACCTGCATCAGAACTCAGCGGCGCTAAAGATCATCTGGCCGGTACTGGGATGATCTTACAGTATATGACACCGGCCATTCCGTGACCCGGCCGGGTCACGGAACGGCCAGTGTCATACAATGTGTGAACGTAGCCTTAACATATTTAAAAGGTTTCAATCATGTCCTCCCTTTCTCTTTCCTCCAGACTATACAGATTCAAATCCTTAAGTCTTTCCTGATATGTTTTATGCCTCACACGTCTGCCATGCTTTTAACTAGTCTTTGGACCTGTTCTATTTATAGATATATTTTTGTAGGTGAGGTCTCCAGAACTGGGCACAGTATTCCAGATGTTGTCTCACCAGAGCTCTATACAGCGGGATCACAATCTCCCTCTTCCTGCTGGTTATACCTCTAGCTATACAGGCCAGCATATGATTATATTAATACAGCCCTGCATACCATTATATATACAGGCCAGCATATGATTATATTAATACAGCCCTGCATACCATTATATATACAGCCCAGCATATGATTATATTAATACAGCCCTGCATACCATTATATATACAGGCCAGCATATGATTATATTAATACAGCCCTGCATACCATTATATATACAGCCCAGCATATGATTATATTAATACAGCCCTGCATACCATTATATATACAGCCCAGCATACAATTTTATTTATACAGCCCTGCATACGATTTTATTTATACAGCCCTGCATACCATTATATATACAGCCCAGCATACGATTTTATTTATACAGCCCTGCATACCATTATATATACAGCCCTGCATACCATTATATATACAGCCCAGCATACGATTATATATATACAGCCCTGCAAACCATCATATATACAGCCCAGCATATGAGTATGTTAATACAGCACTGCATACCATTATATATACAGCCCAGCATACGAATATATTATATATATATATATATATATATATATATACACAGTAATACCTCGGTTTTGAAACGCTTTGGAACTCGAACTGCTTGGTATTCGAACGAAAATTTACCCAGAAGTAGTGTTTGGAATTCGAACTTTGCTCGGTTTTTGAACGTTTTTTGAACGTTTTTGCGAGCGTGGATGGTGGGTTGTACCTGGCGAGTTAAGCAGTGGTGAGGCTTCACATACAGTACAGTGCTGTATAAGACTGCTGGAGTGCATATACAGTGCAGTAGCAGTACAGGCAGTGCACCACCATCCCCCATACATTACAGTGCTTGGATGGGGGGGACGCTATACAGTAAAGGATGGGTGAGGCGTTGGTGACTACTGTAAAATAATTGCTGGTTCTGATGAACATTTCTTATGTTTAATGTCCTGTACAGTATAGTGCTGTTCTGTACTGTAGTGATTATACTGAGCACTTATCAGTGTAATAAATGAGTTTTGTAGATAATTATTGGTGGCTGTTGGAACCAATTAATCACATTTACATTATTTCCTATGGGAAGACACTGCTCAGTTTTCAAACTGCTTGGTTCTCAAACGATTTGCTTTCCCCACCGCCTGGTTACATTGGTGATGAATTCGCAGCGAGATCCACTGCGGATCCCTGCCCAGTATTATTATGGCAAACTAAGGGTCCATTTACACAGAATGATTATCTGCCAAAGATTTGAAGCCAAAGCCAGGAATGAAATCTCAGGCTTTCCTTTATGACCTGATCTCTGTTTATAGTCTGTTTCTGGTTATAGTCTGAGTATGTCCGCAGCCAAGCGGGACGTGCCGGAAACCCCGAAGCAAGCCAGAGCGGGGAACAGGTGAAGTATATGCTCTGGCGGCAGGGGGTTAACAGAGCAGGCTGCTGACATACTCACAGCAGGATGTGCAGCCCCCTGCGACTTTGTCTGCCATAACAATACAGGGCAGGGATTTGCAGTAAGAAATCCGTTGCGGATCCGTTACGTGTGAACGCACCCTTAGGGTGTCAGAAATCACTGCTCCTAAATCCTTCTATATTAGAAAAGTCAGGTAAACACTAAGCCAAGTGACGTACAGCTCATATGTCACAATAGCCTGAGGGTCTCCGGAACACAACATGATGTAAACCATAGAATCATAAATCAACGTTCTAACAACCAGAGTTGAAATGTCACATCCAGTTACCACAAGTCAACAACAGGGCAATAACCAGGGTCACCTTACACAGTATCTATGTGTTGAAGATTATATCAAATAAAAAAAAAAGTGGACCATTTCCCAGAACCAGCAGACACCATGACAGAACCCTACAAACCCAATTATTAGCCACTGGGATCCTATATCAGGGATCTGTCATAGCTTGAACTCCAGTTATAAGTTTGGCTGAACAGGAAGAAAAGACAGAATCTAGAACATAGATATGCAGAGCTTAAAACACTTAAAGGGGTTGTATCAGTATAATGTATTTCATAAAAAAAAAAACACTTTATTCTGTCCATGGATAGTGTCAAGTAGGTGTGGCCTATTTTTCCACCGCCCCTAGTACCGCTAATCCTCACCGTACGGTATGCCCGTCACTTTGCATTACACAGGCCAACAAAAAACAACTTTTTTTATGTTTCTTTGATGAAAATATGCAAATATTACTAATTTTGGGTCAAGAAACTCAAATATACCCACAAAATTGTTTAATTAGCTCTCGTTTTTTAGACACACGCCATGGAAGTAGGTGCTGTAGGTAGCGAGAAGCATTCATTACAAGAGTATAAATTGCACACAAATGTCATGTTCAAACTTGAAATATTTCACGGAGAATGTTTGAAATAGCACAAAATAGCAAGAACACAATACATTAATTGAACACAACAGTTCAGACAAGACCTATTCACGAGAACGCTTTCTTTTTGCTTGTTTATTGAAGTGTACTTCTGGTACATCTCTGATTAATGTCCAACAGTAGTCTGCAAGCATGGAAGCATTCCACTTGCCCTGATATCTTCGTTCCATATTTAAAATATCTTGGTGGAATCGCGCACCATGCTCATCGCTTACTGCACCACAATTGTCCGGGAAGAAATCCAGATGAGAGTCAAGAAAGTGTATTTTTAATGACATGTTGCAGCCTAAGGGCTGGGTTCACACTACATATATTTCAGTCAGTATTGTGGTCCTCATATTGCAACCAAAACCAGGAGTGGATTAAAAATACAGAAAGGCTCTGTTCACACAATGTTAAAATTGAGTGGATGGCCGCTATATAACAGTAAATAATGGCCATTATTTCAATACAACAGCCGTTGTTTTAAAATACCGGCAAATATTTGCCATTAAATGACGGCCATCCACTCAATTTCAACATTGTGTGAACAGAGCCTTTCTGTGTATTCAATCCACTCCTGGTTTTGGTTGCAATATGAGGCCCACAATACTGACTGAAATATACGTAGTGTGAACCCAGCCTGAGGCTGTGTTCACACTACGTATATTTCAGTCAGTATATGTATATTTCAGTCAGAATTGTGGTCCTCATACTGCAACCAAAACCAGGAGTGGATTAAAAACACAGAAAGGAGCTGTTCACACAATGTTGAAATTGAGTGGATGGCCACCATTTAATGGCAAATATTTGCTGTTATTTTAGAACGGCTGTTGTATTGAAATAATGGCAGTTATTTACTGTTATATGGCGGCCATCCACTCAATTTCAACATTGTGTGGACCGAGCCTTTCTGTGTTTTTAATCCACTCCTGGTTTTGGTTGCAATACTGACTGAAATATACGTAGTGTGAACGCAGCCTAATTTATGATACTTTGTAAGAAGGTTATTCACAATATCAACATAGTTATCAACTCGTCTGTTTCCCAAGAAGCCACGTACAACATCTCTGAAGGCTTGTCATGCCGCATTCTCATTGCCTTGTAGGATCTCGTCAAAGTTTCCATCCCTAAGTAGGTCACGAATTAAAAATTTCCCTGATAATTCCTGCATAATCATAAATGACCTGTATCTCAGAAACAAGAGCTAAAATTTACTTTTAAGTAACATATTTGTTTTTAGGGTGCTAAAATTATTACAAACCAGCTATTATCATTTCAGAAACATTTTCACTGTTGGCCAGTGTTATTAGCAACATGCACTGCACCTATATAAAAATGAGACGTAGTGGTCCTAGGGCCTACGTGACAATAGGCCCGCCAACTTGACACCACCCACCGCTCAAATTAAGCCTTTTTTTTATGAAAATAAAATCACAGACACTGGCAACAAAAGGCACATTCTCAATTATTTCATTGATATCTATCCAGCAGTGCCACCAACTTGGTAGGTGATCAGGGGTGACAGATTTACTTACCTATCCGCAGAAAATAAAAATTATATATATATATATATATATATATATATAAGATTGTCAGGGACCTGACCCCCAGACCCCCAGAACCTCCCTTCCTGATCAGCAATCTGAAAGAGCCAAGTGGCCCTCAATTCTTGTGAGAAGTGTGACCTATTGAAAGTTCATGTGACCTTGTATATATCTTATTATTGGCAGTAGTGCAAGGTATATTGCATTATCTTTTCATCAACGCTAAAGTACCATGTAGCGCAACTACAAATACTGCCATTGCAAGTACAAACTGACAAACAATGAAGAGGCCGCAGAACAAGCGGAACGGCCCCTTCATATAACTGATAAGCAGGAGTGCAGATGAGGAAGTGTGTTTCACATCATTGGGCGATACTGGCAGGTATGACGGACTTGTGTACTGTTGTAATTAGAAAAGGGATTCCTGGACTGGCATCTTGTCATACCAATGACCAGCCAAAATGATGGAATGCCTCCAGCACTGGAGGACTGCAGGACGCCCACTGCTTCTGGCAAGCAGACATCAGTGATGTGGTTTTCTAAAGCTATGTGTTCTAGCACTGATCAATATGCCCGAGCTGCTCCTGTCGATGGTGGCTGACAGACTGCCCACCAATGTCTGCCATCAGGAAACGAGACTCCAACAAGCAATATTTCAACCCCTCCACTGAAGTTTACTCATATATAAGCTGTGTCCAAAGTGCCAACAAAACAGCAGATTCTTTTGGGCTCCATTGTGCATTGTAGAGACAGATGAGATAGTGGTCAATAATCAGGCTGAACAAGTTATTTCAGGCCAAAGTTTCCATGAGCTGCAGGCTGAATGTGACAAGTTGCACCGTTCACAATGAAATTTTGCTTTATATTCCACTACATTGAGCACTGATGGTGTACTTCTAACAATACAAACGGTTGTAATAGGAAACATTTATGGAATTCATGCTCTAGAAAAGATTAAAACAGATGTCAAGGCCTTATTACACGGAGCGATAATTGGCCAAATAGTCCCACTGTTCAGCTGACAAACCGGCAAATACTTGCAAGTAAAGAGCACTGAATATACACATGGACATGGATATACAGTGTCCACACAGGGTAACACGAATAGAAAATTAAGAAGTAGCATTATTTCTATAAAAAGAGCAACAGATTGTATCACTTTTTTTTGTAAATGGTGGATTTCCAGTCTAGTGAATACATGTTTAAAAGGTCTATTAAACAGCGTCATAATTGGCAGTACAGGCTTTCTTGTCCCATGTAAAAGTCCCAGTGATCAGACAATAACGGATCATCAACTGATCACTGAGCCGCCCTGATCATCTCGGCTTGTCTGCCGCACTTCTCTATGTGTAACCGTGAAGATCCAGCTGAAGTTTTTGTCTACATTAAAAGTAACCATATAAAAACAGATCTGTTAAACAGACTGCAAAATCGCAGTGTGAACCTACACCAAGTCTATAATGTGCCCATTAATGGGCCAGTCGGCCACCTGTTGGGCTATGCATTACATATAACCAAACATGGGGCAGAAAATGAGATGCGAGGCTAGTCTCATGGGACACACACAGATAGATAGATAGATAGATAGATAGATCTGTCCTGGCATCACTTTACATCATTCTAATGGCTGTAGAAATAATCGTCTGTTTTGAGCTGCTCAGCCATGTGTTACCTGATATAAAAGTTTTCCACTACCTACACAGCAGCTACCGAGGAGCTACACAGCAGATAATACACAGCAGATAATACACAGCAGATAATACACAGCAGGGCACACATGCCAGAGGCAGCACTAAGTATAGTAACTCCTCATCCCCTGCACCAAAACGCATGGCTGCTGTCTGCACTGGTTCACACGGCAACAGTGTAACAAACAGCCGGCGGCCGTTACTTACTGATCGGTCGGAGAGGGCACGGCTGCCACGTTCGGGGTACCGGGGGACGATAACCAGCACAAGCAGCGGGCAATGCCAGGCGGGCGTCCGGGAGAGGAGCAGCAGCTGTACCGCGCACAGCTCCGGACCGTGTGTGAGTGAAGTTGTGCTGGGGGCGGGGCCGAGCGGCGGTGCTGGCGGGGCGGACACGGAGGGGACCTGCCTGGCGTGTAGCGGCGTGTCCGTGCGGCCCCAGAATGCTGCGTATGTGCTGAGAAGTCGTGTCTGTACATAGCGCAGCTATATGTGTATGTAGAGCCCCGTCCATGGCCTCACTGCTCTGAGGGAACTGCTAACTGAGGGGAAAACCAATGTGCCATGACTATGGAGGATTACAAGAGCTCGTTCACACAGGGCAGAATTGTTGACTGGATCCTAAGGGTATGTTCACACTGAGCAAAACAGGCAGCAGGAGCCCTCAACCTTAAAATCGCTCCATTCCCAGGCTTATAGCGCTTTTATCCTTTGGTCTATGGGGCTGTGCGAGGTGTCATTTTTTGTTCCATGATGTGATCTTTCTATCGGTACCTTGATTGCGCATATGCGACTTTTTGATCGCTTTTTATTACAATTTTTCTGGATTTGATGCGACCAAAAATGCGCAATTTTGCACTTTGGAATTGTTTTGCGCTTACGCCGTTTACTGTGCGAGATCAGGAATGTGATTAATTAATAGTTCGGGCAATTACGCACGCGGCGATAGCAAACATGTTTGTTTATTTTTATTTATAAAATGGGAAAAGGGGGGTGATTCAAACTTTTATTAGTGGAGGGGGCTTTTTAATTAATAAAACATTTTTTTTTATTTTTTTTTTTTACACATATACTAGAACCCCCCCTGAGGACTTCTAGTATAGTTATACTGCATAGATCAATGAGATAGGCACTCTATTGCTTTCGGCTGCTGCAGCCAAAAACAATAGAATGCCAAGCTGGGATCAGCGTCATTACAGCGCAGACCTCAGCCGGTTCCAGATGCCGGGATCGCTCCACGTGGTGGGGCGGAGGGGCGATCCCCCCACTAGACACCAGGGAAGAAGAAAAGCTGCTTTTTAAATGTAGCTGTCAACTTTGTGATGTGCAAATCCTTCCTTTATATTTTCTATCCCACTTGAATCCACTTCTGGTTTTGGCACCAAAAATGCAGGGGCCGTTTTCCAAAAAACTGCACTGTGTGTTTCCAGCCTCAATGAGCAAATTTTTGCATTTGCCAAACAAGTTACATAAAATTGTTGTTATTCTTTCCTGCGGTTGCAATTCAAGGTCATATTCGAATCCTGTCCAGTGTTCTAAAACAAAGACCTTGATCAGAGCAGATATTCCACTAAAGTTGCCAAATGCTTGAAGAGCAAAGTCATGTACAATGTCCTAAATAAACTGGCACAGTAACTGCATACTGTACCTCCATGGATGCAACAATGTAATAATAATATAAGCTTTGATACTACGTATGACATTGAACAAGTGTGGCATCGGAAAGTGTTGCAGTTTTAATAAATAAAATTATTAATGTGGATGATGATTACAATACTAGCAAAATGCTTAACCCTTTGAAGCCAAGCCCAAAATGATCCAGTGGACCGCGCCAATTTCTCTAGCACTTTCATATTTTTATCTTCAAGGCAATGTAAGGGCTTGTTTTTTTTTCGGGAATAGTTGTACTTTGTAATGGCGTCTTTCATTCTACCATAACTTTTATGACAGAAACCCCAAAATATTATTTATGAAAATATAAATTGGTGAAATTGTAAAAAAAAATGCAATTTGGTAACTTTTGGGGGGTTCCTGTGTCTACATAGTGCACTATAGGGTAAAAGCGACATGATACTATTATTCTATAGGTCAGTCTGAACACAACCATATGCAGGTTTACACAGATTTTCTGTCAATTTTTTTATTTTTTTTAATGAAATCCTTTTTTTTTGCAATTAGTTATTAATAAAATGGTCCTTTTGTGACGCTTATAATGGTTTTAGTTACCTATGAAGCTGTATGCGGTGTAATTTTTTGCGCCATGATCTCACTTTATTTATACCATTAAGCTGGGTTCACACTACGTATATTTGAGGCTGTATTTTTGAGGCTGTATAGCAACCAAAACAAGGAGTGGATTGAAAACACCGAAAGGCTATGTTCACATAATGTTGTAATTGAGTGGATGGCCGTCATTTAATGGCAAATATTTTCTGTTACCTTAAAACAACGGCTGTTGTATTGAAATAATGGCCGTTATTTACCGTTATATGGCGGCCATCCACTCAATTTCAACATTGTGTGAACATAGCCTTTCTGTGTTTTCAATCCACTCCTGGTTTTGGTTGCTATGAGGACCTGACTTGCGGACCAAATACTGCCTGAAATGTACGTAGTGTGAACCCAGCTTAATAGTGTAGATCGGACGTTTTGATCTCTTTTTATTATAATTTTTTATATATAATGTAACAAAAAAAATCAGTAATCCTGGCGCTTTTTTCCCTCTTTTCGCTTACGTCGTTCACCATACGAAATGACAATTGGTATATTTTAATAGATCGGACAATTACGCATGCTACGGTATATAATATGTTTATTTATTATTATAATTATTTTTATATGTTTTATTTATCAAATGGGAAAGAGGAGTGATTTTAACTTTTATTGGGGAGGGGCTTTGGGGTATTGTAAAAACATTTTTACTTTTTTTTTTTACACTTTTTAAGTCCTCATGGGGGACATACATACAATTATTAGATTACATACACAGATCATTGCTATGCCATAGGCATTACATTGATCAGTGTAATAGGCGCCGATCGGACTGCACAGAGGAAGGTAAGAGACCTACGGCGGTCCCTGAAAGCGATCGGGACCCCCGCAGTCACAAACGGGTCCCAATCGGTAAGTGACAGGAGCTGCTCCTGTCACTTACACTTAAACGCCACGTTTAAGCGGTTAATGAAAGGCTACAGCGCAATCGCTAAAGTCTGTCATTAACAGTGAGGGTCCGGGTGCTCACTGTAGCTTGCCCCCACCTGCTATGACGCATGCTCCGCTCCGGAGAGCGTTTCATAGCACCCTAGAGACCCAGGACGTAAATGTACGTCCAGGGTTGTCTGGTGACAGACTTCCAGGACGTACATTTACTTCCAGGGTCGTCTAGGGGTTAAATATATATATACCATGTTTCACCACTTTAACCCCTAGACGACCCTGGAAGTAAATGTACGTCCTGGAATTCTGTCACCATATATATATACCGTGTTTCCCTGAAAATAAGGCATGGTGGAATTAAATAAGGCACCCCAAAAACAAGGCAACCCCTTAAATAAGGCATCCCCCCAAAATAGAACCCCCGCAGGTCACGCCGTCATCACTTTGGACGTCACGTCCAGGCCGCAGGTCCCGCCATCGTCATGTCAGAGGTCACGTCCACGTTCAACTGGTAGCAGAAAGTTATAGAGATTTGTAAATTACTTCTATTTAAAAGTCTTCCAGTACTTATCAGCTGCTGTATGTCCTGCAGGAAGTGGTGAATTCTTTTCAGTCTGAAATGGTGCTCTCTGCTGCCACCTCTTGCCAGTTTCTGCAGGACATACAGCAGCTGATAAGTACTGGAAGAAGTAAATGGGAAAAAAAAAATTGCCAGAGTTTCCCTTTAATATTAACCCTTCAGGACCAGACAAATTTTCGTTTTTGTTTTTTCCTCCTTGTGTTCAAAAGTCCATAGCCCTTTCATTTTTTCACCTATAGACCCACATGAGCCCTTATTTTTTGCGCCACTAATTTTACTTTGCAATGGCAGACTTAATTTTTCCATACAATGTTCTGTGAAACCAGAAAAAAAAATATTTGTGCCGTGAAATTGAAAAAAAAAAAAAAAAGGATTTTGTTTTCATTTTGGAGGGCTTTGTTTTTACGTCATTCGCTCTAAGGTAAAACTGACATGTTATGCATGTTCCTCAAGTCAGTATGATTACAATGATATGTAACTTGTATCATTTTTATTTTATCTAAGAGCTTTTAAAAAATTAAAACCTTTTAAAAAAAACTGAATGTGTTTAAAATTGCTCTTTTCCCAGCCTTATAACGCTTTTCTCCTTTGGTCTATGGGGCTGTGTGAGGTGTCGTCTTTTGCGCCATTATCTGTTCTTTCTATCGGTACCTTGCTTGCATGTATGCGACTTTTTGATCACTTTTTATTACGCTTTTTCTGGATTTGACGTGGCAGAAAAATGTGCAATTTTGCACTTTGCCGGGTTTTTGCACATTCGCTATTTTCCTTGCGAGATTAGGAATGTGATAATTTAATAGTTTGGGCAATTACGCATGTGACGATACCAAGTATGTTTTTTTGTTTATTTATTTATTTTTATAAAATGGGAAAAGGAGGGTGATATAGACTTATTAGGGGAGGGGATTTTTTTTATTAATAAAAACACAGTTTTTTTTGTTTTTTTGACATTATACTTTAAAGGAGAAGTCCGGCCAAAATAAATTTTTGATATGTTGTTACTAATGAAAAGTTATACAAATTTCTAATGTACATTAATTATGGGAAATGCACATATAGGGCTATTTCCCTTAATTTAGTAGATTAGGAAGTGTTAGAATTCTCTCAGATCCAGTGACGTCATGACGAAAGGTGTAATTCCTATGGAGTGTCCAGCAGGGGGCGCTCTCTATATAGAAGTCTATGGGACTTTATTGTTTCTATGGATTTCTATGTAATGTAATGTAGTGTACAGTGCTTTATTGAATGAATACATCTATGGAATACTTTGGGGAGCAAGTGTCCCTGCTCCACAAAGTATTGCATAAATGTATTCATTCAATACGCCGATCCGCCGCATTCCCGCCGCACTCCCGCCGATCCGCCGCATATACACTGAACTACAGCTCCCATCATCTGCTTATAGTATGAACAGGTGATGGGAGCTGTAGCTGGGTAATGGATATCACTTGCCTGCCGCCGCTGATGCCGCCGGGCGCAGGGGGGAGACGCTCAGTACACAGGAGCGCTCCCCCCTCCTCCTCCTCCTCCTTCGGGGAACCTTCCCCCTATAGCACTGCTGACTCCCTGCCTGGCCGTACCGGCTCCCGATGCATCCTGGTGTCCGCACTGAAGCATCGGGAGCCGGTATATGAGAGCGGAGAGCGGCGGCCAGGCGGGGAGTCAGCAGTGCTATAGGGGTAAGGTTCCCCGAAGAAGTAGGAGGAGGGGGGAGCACTCCTGTGTACTGAGCAGCTGCGCCCGGCGGCATAAGCAGTGGCATCGCAGGCAATAAGCAGATGATGGGAGCTGTAGTTCAGTGTATATGCGGCGGATCGGCGGGAGTGCGGCGGGAATGCGGCGGATTGGCGGGAATGTGGCAGATCGGCGGGCTTGCTGTGATATCCTAATGTATTGAATGAATATATTTATGCAATACTTTGGGGAGCAGGGACACTTGCTCCCCAAAGTATTCCATAGATGTATTCATTCAATAAAGCACTGTACACTACACTACATTACATTACATAGAAATCCATAGAAACAATAAAGTCCCATAGACTTCTATATAGAGAGCGCCCCCTGCTGGACACTCCATAGGAATTACACCTTTCGTCGTGACGTCACTGGATCTGAGAGAATTCTAAAAATTCCTGATCTACTAAATTAAGGGAAATAGCAGTATCTGTGCATTTCCCATAATTAATGTACATTAGAAATTTGTATAACTTTTCATAAGTAACAACATATCAAAAATTTATTTTGGCCGGACTTCTCCTTTAACATTTAGTCGCCCTGGGGGACTTTTAGTATTTCTGCAGTGATCTCCCATAGAGATCACTGCAGTATACTTTATACAGCAATGACCGATCAGATCATTGCTGTATTACTCTGGTCTGCAGCAGACCAGTGGAATCGAATGCGGAGCTGGGATCAGCGTCAGAGCGAAGCTGAGCCCCAGCTCGGTAAGTAGGAGGGATTTCCCCTCCGCGACTGCATTGCGGGGGGGGGGGGAGATCCCCCACTAGACACCAGAGAAAGGGGGCCAGTAATATTTTTAAATGCAGTTGTCAGTTTTGACAGCTGCACTTAAAAGTAAAATTAGCAGGCGCAGCGATCAGACCGTGCCCACTAATAGCTGCGGCCCCGGGCTACACATGACACCCGAGATCGAGGCGGTTCAGAGGTGTGTCACCTCACAGCCCCCCTCTGAACGCCCACTCACGCATCAGGACGTACAGTTACGCCCTGATGCGGAAAGGGGTTAATAGATTGTTATGTGACTGGTGCGTTTACACAAAGAGATTTATTTGACAGATCTTTGAAGCCAAAGCCAGGAACAGACAACCTGTCATAAAGGAAAAAGGCATTTATCTTCCTTTGCAATCCATTCCTGGCTTTGGCTTTAAAAATCTGGCAGATAAATCTGTCTGTGTAAACGCACCATAGTTACATAGTTAATACGGTTGAAAAAAGACACATGTCCATCAAGTTCAACCAAGGAGGGGATGGATACAGGGAAGGGGGAGGGGTGATAGGTTCTATACATATGCATTTATATTATTTTGCTCTAAGAACTTGTCTAGGCCGGTTTTGAAGCCCTCTACTGTTTTTGCTGTGACCAGATCCTGTGGTAGACTGTTCCACAGATTCACAGTTCTCATGGTAAAGAAGACTTGTCGCCTCCGGAGATTGAACCTTTTTTTCTCCAGGCGGAGGCAGTGCCCTCTTGTCCTTTGAGGGGGTTTTACCTGGAACATCTTTTCCCCATATTTCTTGGAGGGGCCATTTATATATTTAAATAAATTAATCATATCTCCTCTTAAACGTCTCTTCTCCAGACTAAACAAATGTAATTCTTTTAATCTCTCCTCATAACTAAGATGCTCCATTCTCCTTATTGGTTTAGTTGCCCGTCTTTGTACCCTCTCCAGCTCTAGAACGTCCTTTCTATGAATCGGGTTCCAAAACTGGACGGCATACTCCAGATGAGGCCGCACCAAAGCTTTATAAAGCGGTAATATTATATCCCTGTCCCGAGAGTCCATGCCTGTTTTAATGCATGACAATATCCTGCTGGCCTTAGAAGCAGCTGACTGACATTGTGTAGCTGTTCTGTAGTCTATTATCTACAAGTAAACCCAGATCTTTCTCCATCAGCGACTCTCCCAGAGTAACTCCTCCCAGGACATATGATGCATGCGGGTTATTAGTACCCAGGTGCATAACTTTACATTTATCCAGATTGAACCTCATTTGCCAAGTGGACGCCCAAACACTCAGTGTGTCTAAGTCATCCTGTAACATCTGCACATCTTCCATAGACTGTACTGTACTACAAAGCTTGGTGTCATCTGCAAAGATAGAAACATTGCTGTTAATTCAATTCTCAATATCATTAATAAACAAGTTAAACAGAAGGGGGCCCAGTACTGACCCTTGGGGTACACCACTTATTACCGGGGACCATTCAGAGTAGGAATCATTGACCACCACTCTCTGGGTACGATTTTTAAGCCAGTTTTCAATCCAGTTACACATTAAATTTTCCAAACCGATAGACTTTAACTTACCCATCAGACGTCCATGAGGAACTGTGTCAAACGCTTTTTCAAAATCCAGGTACACGATATCCACAGCCGCGCCGCCATCCAGGCTTCTACTTACCTCTTCATAGAAACATATTAGGTTGGTTTGACAGCTTCTGTCCTTAGTAAAACCATGCTGCTTATCACCTATAATACTATTAGCCACTACATATTCTTGGATGTAGTCCCTTATAAGCCCCTCAAATAGTTTCCCCACAATGGACGTTAAGCTTACAGGTCTATAGTTACCTGGGGAAGTTCGAGAGCCCTTTTTGAAGATCGGCACCACATTTGCCTTACGCCAGTCCCTCGGCACAATACCAGTAAGCAAAGAATCACTGAATATTTTTGAGACAGCCTTATAATGTTGTTTCACTTACATAGACATAGAGCGGGGAGAGAGATGCAGGGCTGTCTCCCAAAATCGCTTGCTGGCGTTTACCTGAACAGAAGTGATAGACCCATTTACTTCTATGGACCAAACATAGCTAATGACTAATTACCCACACATATGCACGCTATTAGATGTACTATGTTCACAAGCTATATTCAGGTCATAGAAGTAAACGGGTGTCAGTCCATGCATAGATACGTCAGTACTGAATCTCGTCAGGGTGTCTCAGGAGCCACAATCATAGTGTGAAAGCATTTAATGTAAAAAGATTGTAGTTAGAAGAAACCTGTCCAGCTAGTTATAGTGTCCTCACTGAGGGAAGCATATTACAGTGACACACACACTGTTATCAGGAGATTGTTGCTAATGTCAGTGGTTTACAAACACATTTAGAGGCATGAAAGAAGAGTCACTAGTGTTCATTAGGTGTCTCTGCCCCCCACCCAACCTAGCTATATAATACACAGATTTCTCCCTACCAGGGCCCATGCACACTGTTCACACTGAACATGTTTATTCTTTGAGCGGAGAGCAGAGGGGCTTAAGAAAGCCCAATGTAGCAATAGGACAGAATTTCAAGCAGAATCTGCCTTTTTTATTCAGTGTGCACGGGCCCTCACTGTGCATAGGTAGAAGTCTGTCAATCGTCGGGGATGGGCAGGGGCAGCGGCACCGGATGAATACTGGTTGCATTACCAGTGCTTGGCACATGCAAGAAATGTCTCACTATTACTGCTTCAGCAGCCACAGCCCATATTTATCAATCTAATGGTCCATTTACACAGAAAGATTATCTGACAGATTATCTGCCATAGATTTGAAGCCAAAGCCAGAAACAGACTATAAACAGAGATCAGGTCATAAAGGAAAGCCTGAGATTTCTCATCTTTTCAAATCAATTCCTGGCTTTGGCTTCAAATCTTTGGCAGATAATCTGTCAGATAATCTTTCTGTGTAAATGGACCCTAAGGACAAGAATTGTCTGCTTTGCCCATAGCTATCAATCATAGCTTTCATTTTATTAGAGCAATCTGAGAATTGCATCTGCATCTCTGCCTTTCCCCAGCCATGATCCCTAATCCCTTCTACAATCTTCTATGCATAGTTGTGACCTAATCTCTGATTTGTTTTTAAATGGCCTTGACCAGTTTTTGCAGAGTGAGTGACCAGTTTAGGAAAGGGCTCTATTACACATAGCGATTATTGTTTAAAGATTTGATATAACAATTGATCACTAGTGAAAACTAGCAATTTTGTAGGGGACGATTCAGAGGTTATTACATTTACTGTTATGAACGAGCGTTTTTACTATGTTATATGGTCGCTAATCATTCCTCAGGACAACCCACACAAACGACTTATTACACGAACAAATATACGATCAGTGAAATACCAATGATAATTTTTCAACATGTTAGAAGACAAAAATGATTTTTCATTCGCCGTTTGATCGTTGGTCGGTGTTATTACACAGACAGATAATCACTCATTTTAGCGAATTTTACACGATAATCGCTCTGTGTAATAGGGCCTTAAAGGGGTTATCCAGCGTTAGAAAAACCTGCAATTTCCTTCCAGAGACAGCACCACCCTTGTTTCCAGGTCAGATGTGTTTTGTAATTAAGCTTCAGTCACTTCAATAGAACTGAGTTTTAAAACCACACCCAAACTGGAGACAAGAGAGATGCTGTATCTGGAAGACAGTGGCCGTGTTTTTCTACCACTGGATAACCCCTTTGAAGGAAATCTGTCAGCTCCCGGGCCCTACGTAAGGTGCTGTAGCTGGCACTCCCCTAGTAAGCATGGTACCTTTTGGTAATTTGTCCGTGCAGTGGCTTATGCACAATCTTACTGTAATGAACTGTCAAAGAGGACTTGTTTGTGCCACACTCTAGAACACCTCACCACTCCATCCTCCTCCCTCTTCTTCATGAATAATCAATGCTGCCCGGCTTCTTTCTTCAGTGTCTCTGATTGCAGATAAGTCCTTTGTAGACAGTTTATGTCTGAAATAAACACTCCAGGTATAGTTGAATCTCTGAACCACCAATGCTGACCCGGACTGTTGACCCCAAATAATTATTGGTTTGTCTGTCCTTGTTTTGTGTTTTTCATTTTTTTACAGAGCAGGGACCACCTTTGTGGTTGTCCGCAGCCGCCTAGGGCTGTCCGTGGCAAGTAGGTAGGGACAGTGGGCGGGAATAGCCAGGGCTCATCTGCCCTTGCCATCGTCCAGTGCTAACACATCCACTCAATTTCAACAGGGATTTGAACCAAAGAATGAACTGCTGGCAGGTCTGTAGACAGGTGAGTTACCCCTAGACCACAGCTACAACACATTTGGGGGTCAGAGATTCAATTATATGGGCCCTTGCATGCTACGGAAATCACACGGATTACTTGCAGTAGATTCTGTGCGCTCCTGCTTGACTCTCCACCCGTCCCATAGACTCTATTCTTTGCTCAGGCGGATTCAGCCACCTGCTCAAAGAATTGACATGTCGCATCTCTAGGCGGTCGACAGAATCTGCCTGCCCATAGAATGGAGCCTATGGGACTGACGGAACTTTTAGCAGGGGGGGGTTTAAGACGGAATCCGTAGCAGGTTATCTGTGTGATTTCTATAGTGTGCAAGGGCCCTATCAGTGTTTCTTTAAGACATAAACTGCCCACAGAGGACTGATCTGTAATCAGAGACACTGACTGAAAGCTGAGTGAGCAGGAGGACGGAGTGCTGAGGTGTGCCAGAGTGTGGCACAAACAACTGCTTATTGACACTTCATTACAGTAGGATTGTGCATAATCCACTGCATGGACAAGTTACCAAAAGACACCATGCTCACTAGGGGACTTCCAGCTACAGCACACTGTCACCACTTTAGGTAGGACCCGGGAGCTGACATTCTCTGAGTGAAGGCTCTAATGCTCATCCAAAAGACTGCTGGAATCACCAGAGGGTCTGGGATACTGCACAGGAGTAGACCACCCAGATGACACTTGTGATTTTATTATAAGGGTAACTTCACACATACCGGATCCGCAGCGGATTTCACGCTGTGAGTTTGCTACGAAATATGCTGCGGATCCTAGTAGTGTAAAGCTGCCGGGCACTGATTGGCTGATGGGGAACGAGGGGAGCCGGGAGCCTCACAACACACAGCCACGGTCTCGAGCAGGTAATGTATGCTTTGGGCGGGGTTGCGGGTTGCGGGGGGTTAAAGGGGCCGGGTCACATACTGGCAGCGGAATGAAAACTCGTGAAATCCGCTGCGGATCCAGTACGTGTGAAGATACCCTAAGGAAGATTAAAACCTCCTTTTTTACTTATGCAAATAACTTGATCTTCCATACTTAACCCCTTAGTGACCGCCGATACGGCTTTTTACGGCGGTCACTAAGGGTCCTTATTCTGCTGCCATCAGCTTTTAACGGTGATGGCAGAGAATAAGATAGCGAGTCCGGGACGGCCCCCATCCCCCCAGCTACCGAAGGTAGCTGAGGGGTTGGGGCAGTGTGTGGGGTCCGTCCCGGCCCCCCCCCTTACCGACAATCGCCGCTATTAACGTTATAGCGGCGGCCGTCGGTAAAGGGGATTACCGGTGCCGCCGCCGCCTTTCATCTCCCCCCGGCGTGAATCGACGGCGGGGGGAGATGAAATAAGTGTCCATCAGACCCCAGATCAGACCCCCCTAGTGCCCCGAAAACTAGCCCCCCTCCCCTCTGTTCACAGCGATGGAAAAGTTAAAATGAATGAAAACCCCATGCTCTTCGCCACCGGAGGTAGCGGAGAGCATGGGGCAGTGATCAGGGACCCCCTGTGGGGTCCCGTTACAAGCGATCAGCGGTATATACTATATACCGCTGATCGCTTGTGCCACGTGCATCCCGGCACTTTTTATCCCCTGTCACCATGAATGATTGGTGACAGGGGATAAAAAGTGATGTGTCCTGTCCCCCAAGTCGCCCCCCACCCCCCCGTCACCCCTGTCCCCCAGTCACCCTACCCCATATACTCACCTGATCCTGGAGCTCCTTCCTCCTCGACGTCCTGGCTGGTTATGAAGTGCGCATGCACTCCACAACCAGCCTACTCTGAAAATTTTAAGTGACAGAGACCAATTTGGTCTCTGTCACTGAACTATGATTACTGTGATAGAAAATATCACAGTAATCATAGTAATACAGTTAAAATGAATGTATAAAGTACAAAAAGTGACAAACATACAAAAAAATAAAACACACACTTTTTACTATAGTAATAATTGCAGTTTACTCCCAAATTACCCCTACCCCCCCCCCAGATTACCCGTAACCACCGCATGTTGCCCGTAACCACCGCACGTTGCCCGTAACCACCACACGTTGCCCGTAACCACTGCACATTGCCCGTAACCAACGAACATTGCCCGTAACCACCCCAAATTGCCAGTGACCCCCTCCAGATTGCCCGTAACCACCCCAAATTACATGTACCCACCCCAGATTACCTATAAGCACTTCAGTTTATCAGTAACAATCCCAGATTGTCTGTAATCCTTCCAGGTTGCACATAACCCCCCAGGTTCCCCGTAATCACGCCAGATTACATGTAAACCCCCAGATTGCACGTAACCACCGCACGTTGCCTCTGACCACGCCACGATGCCTCTGACCACCGCACGTTGCCTCTGACCACCGCACCTTGCCTCTGACCACCGCACGTTGCCTCTCACCACCACACGTCGCCTCTGACCACGCCACGTTGCCTCTGACCACCACACGTTGCCTCTGACCTCGCCACGGCGCCTCTGACCACGCCACGGCGCCTCTGACCACCCCAAATTGCCAATGAACCCTTCCGGATTTTTCTAGTCTATGGGAGCGCCGGAATCACGGCCATTTTCCTGATGTATATCAGGAAAGTGCCCGCGATTCCGGATTGGTAGAGAGCCAGCCCTGGACCCGGACCTCAGCACAGGACTGCCCCCACCACCCGCCCTGCACTCTGGCCGCCGTCCGATCAGCCGCCCCCCCCGCACCCCCCCCCCCCCCCCCCCCCGCACCGCACCGCACACTCTGCCTGGCACTACAGGGCTGGCCGGCCAGAGTGCGGTGCAGATCCCCCCCCCGCCGCCACTCACCACCGGACCTCCGGCTCTCTCATCTGACCCTCTCACCCCCCCCCGCCCCCTTCCCCCCCGGGAACTCACCACCAGGCCGCCCGCCGCATGCTACGCACCTCCGACCGCCGCCCGGACCTCAGCACTGCACTCTGCCCCAGACCCCAACCTCGCGGCCCCGACAGAGCAGGATCCAGGACAGGTGAGATTACCCCTTAGGACTACTACTCCCACCATGCTCTGCTGGCAGGCCATGATGGGAGTTGTAGTTCTGCAGCCTGTGGCCATCCAGGTTGCAGAACTACAACTCCCACCATATCTTGCTGACAGGTCATGATGGGAGTTGTACATCTGCAGCCTGTGGCCATCCAGGTTGCAGAAGTACAACTCCCATCATGGCTCTGCTGGCAGGCCATGATGGGAGTTGTAGTTATGGAGCCTGTGGCCATCCAGGTTGCAGAAGTACAACTCCCATTATGCCTTGCTGACAGGCCATGATGGGAGTTGTAGATCTGCAGCCTGTGGCCATCCAGGTTGCAGACGTACAACTCCCATTATGCCTTGCTGACAGGCCATGATGGGAGTTGTAGATCTGCAGCCTGTGGCCATCCAGGTTGCAGACGTACAACTCCCATCATGCCTTGCTGGCAGGCCATGATGGGAGTTGTAGTTCTGCAACCTGTGGCCATCCAGGTACACTAGGGGCTGTGTGGGTACCTGTGATTTATGTTGGCATACTAGACCATATTATCTCATCAGGAAATCCTGAAGGTTTTTCCTGATGGTAAAAACGGATTACTGTCAGGAAATCCTGATACTTTCCTGATAACATTTGAGGTCTCCTGATCAGGATTTCCTGACAGTAAAAACTGACACGGACGTGTGAATGGGGCCTAATTGTGAATACTTTCCTCCAGCCCCTGTAGGGTTAAAATGCTCATTATACCCCTAGATTATTTCTTTAAGGTGTGTAGTTTCCAAAATGGGGTCACTTATGGGGGTTTTCAGGATACCAGACTTCTAAATCCATTTAAAAAAAGAACTGGTCCCTAAAAAAATCAGTTTTGGAAACTTTCACGAAAATGTGATAATTTGCTGATAAATTTCTAAGCCCCATAACACCCTAAAAAAGTAAAATATGTTTATGAAATGAAGCCAGAATAAAGAAGACATATTGGTAATGTGACTTAGTAACTAATTTATGTGCTACGACGTTCTTTTTTTAAAAGCAGAGAATTTCAAAGTTCATAAAATGCAATTTTTTAAAATTTTTCATGATATTTTGATGTTTTTCACAAAAAACACACAAAGTAGTGACCAAATTTTGCCACTAACATAAAGTGCCATATGTGACGAAAAAACAATCTAAGAATCGCTAGCATACGTTAAAGCATCACTGAGCTATAAGAGCATAAAGTGAAACAGGTCAGATTTTGAAAAATTAGCCTGGTCATTAAGGCCCAAACTAGCTGCAGCACGAAGGGGTTAAAGAGTAACTGTTGCTATGTTAGGGTGGGTTGAGACTACGGAATTCTCGTGGATAAATTCTGCAGAATTCCGCCGCCTGTATGTGCGCCTTTCCGCCTACTCCATAGACACCATTCTGTGGGCCACATTCTGCCAGAAGAATTGTCACGTCAATTCTTTCGGCGGAATGCGGAATCAGCCGGCCCATAGAATGGTGTCTATGGAGCCGGCGGAAAGGCGCAAGGCCGTGAGTGCGTACAGGCGATGGAATTCCGCGGAATTCCATCGCTGCCAGCTGCATTTGAATGCTGTATGCGGCCCCTGTCCCTGGTGTCTAGTGGGGGATCTCCCCCCCCCCCCCCCCCCCCGCAGGATGTTTGGTATCGCTAGGTGCGTAATCGCCCGAAATATTAATTTATTTAATTCATGATAGTCTGTGTGTCATTGGCATCTGTTAATTTTTCGCTAATCGTTCTCTGTAATTTCACATTCCTCCGCTAATTGTTCACAGTAATTTCACATTGTTCGTTCTTTGTATGGGTGCAGTCTGACATCAGTCTGGCCCCCAAGGGGTTAAGTGGGGACCCTTACTTAACCCCCTGGGGGCCAGATTGTTCAGTATGGCACCCAAAGGGTTAAGAGAGATGCAGTGCATCCTCCTTTAACCCCTTGGGTGCCACACTGTAAGCAGCGATCTGTAAAGATGCTGCATACTGTAAGGTGCACAACACCGCTCACAATCGCGGCTGAGCAGCTGATGGCTCGGCAGAGGGCGGCCGGCACGAGGGACAGTCGGAGCGGTTCTACCGGCCACCCGAAGATTACATCATTGTCACAAGATGGCGGACGGGGTCGACACGCATCAGGTAAGTATAGAGCACTACACTTCCAGGGGTGGCGTGGGTGGGGGGAAACACGGGGAAGGGGGCCATTCACTAACATAACATACATTACAAAGTTGTATAACTTTGTAATGTGTGTCATTTAGTGAATAATTGTTTAGCGCCGCACTACCCCTTTAATTGCAAAAGCATGGATTCCTTTTAATTAAGTTATTGAACAACAAAAATAACTTTTTTAGAACGATTTTTTTATTATTAATTAATTAAATATTAACTATTACAGGAATCGGCATTATTGATGGGGATACCGATTCCTGTAATACTGATTCCCTGCTTTCCCAGATGCATTCCAGAGGTGTGTGCATCACTTTTTAAAGATGTCTTGGACTTGGTGACCTCCAATTTGTCGAATCTTGATTTCCAGGTCCCAAGGATTTTTCTCTCATAGACTATAATGGGATTTAATATTCGATCAAATAGTCGAATATTGGGAGCTATTCAAATCGAATCCAATCGAATATTTCACTATTCGCTCATCTCTATTTTTTTTTTTATATCAGCTTCTTTTATGCAGTCAGAGATTAATTCTATGTGGTTTTGGCCACATTCAAACCCAACAGCTAAGGATTAAGGCCCTATCACAGCAAGTGATTGCTGGCACTCTTTTGATCTTCCTGGCAGCTGATCCCCGCAGCCCCCCAATTCTACCCGCTCGCTGTTGGCGCATGTAATAGCGTCTTTAAGGGCCTTTCATACAGGATGATTCTCGTGCAAAAAATTGTTAAATCATTTAAATTTAAGCCATAACGATCAAACTATGAATGAAAATTTTTGTCGTTCATCTTTTGCGCTGACCTCAAAATCATTGTCGTTCTCAAGTCTTTCAGTTTAAACACTCATCATTCGCACGCAATTATGATCACATTAACAACTTTTCATAAATTATTTCATTTATCTTCTTGTCTAAATACCCATTGTTTATAAGAAAAAATCCTTACTTGTCGTTTACTAAATAAGGGATTAAGCAATTTATCTGTGCGTGTAAAAGGACGCTTAATCAATGCATTGCCTCACTTTCCCCTTCTCAGCTCTATACAGTACCCACGTGACCTCATGATGGGCTAATTCATCAAGTAAATGTGTCACTGCATTTGTACAGCACCAGATCTGTTAGTTTGGCTCATTACATGGAAAAGCTCTGGTAAGCTGTGCTATAACTGTAAATGAGCCATATGCCTGTGTGACCAGCACATGATCCGGAGACATTTTCATTCTCTGAATGTAAATAATAATTGACAGACAACAAGCAGAAATGTATATTCTCACTACAACCTTTCTCTATGTGATTCCCATCAGTACAGTAACCATGTGATGGTTCATGATATATTCTGCAGACTTGGGCAGCCTCAGGGACATCAGCTTTGTTGTTTATTGTTAATCTGTTTAGTACGTGGAGATATGTGCACACTCCCAAATTAACTATTCACAGGGAAATGGACCCTGCATTTAACTCATCCCTACTTTTTAAGAGCCATACCTTTTAATGTTTTTTGTTTTTTTTGTATTCTTTCTGCTGGATGCATTCTAGCCTTTTTATTGCGTTATTAATTCTTGTCCACCATACTTAGGGGCAGATTAAGGGTACCATAGGCTAAGGCTTTTCTTGATGCTTGGGCCACTCTAATGGGCCACTCTAACTTTAAGGGTACAAACCCACACACCGTATATGCAGCGTACTTACTACTGCGATACGCAGCAAATACGCAGCAAATACGCAGCAGATTAGATCTAAATAACTGAACACAGCATCAAATCTTCACCATCACATCTGCTGCGTATTTGCTGCGTATACGGTGTGTGGGTTTATACCCTAAAAAACATTTGGTCACTCTGACTGCAAAGCCCTCCCCCCCCCCCCCCTTACTCAACCCAGACGGGTCAACCTGCCAACACCACCACTACCACCCTAGTACCCCCCATCACCGCTGTCACACACACGGTTAGTACTGTTTGCTAGAGTAGTTTATTGTGTGCTAGTGACAGTGCTGTATAGTAACACTGCAATGTATTTGCTGTTTATTGCAGTACATGGCTGTAAAGATTGCAGTGGGCTTGCCAAGTGCTGTGGCCCATTGTGCATAAAAGTCACCAGCTCTTTACTGACTTTTAATGTTTGCACGAACAATAAATGAGCATAATATTTTATTACAAACACTATGGTCTGTGCTGCTTGATCTCTTTGCTGTTCCAATTACAGTGCATCTATTGATCACAGATGTGAGGAGGATCTCGAGTTAAAAAGCCAAAAGACATAGTGACAATGCTAAAAGTGAACAGTGACACAGTGAAGAGGCGTGGAGACATACAAAAAAAATCTGACACTGAACTTTATTTTAAATTTAAGTGAATGCCTGGTTAAAGACATGCTATGTCAGTACAGTAGCACAAAGATGTAAATCGTTTTGGAGCTCCTAGGATCATAATGAATGACGCCTAGAAACCTCAAAAACATTTCCATAGTATGCTGTCCGTATTTACAGAATGCATGAATGCCCCCTGATTGTAATTATTTGAAGAAAAAACAAAACAAAACACCAAACAGCTCAAGAGTGAAATTCAGAAGACATTACTGACACACAACACTCACAGCTCAGTCTTCTCCCTCTTCCTTTCTGTTGGACTGATCTCCACATTGTAAGGTTAAGGACCTGCAGGTCAAGTGATCAGTTCCTTCAAACCACCACCACCCACCCGTGTAAGACACCGGCAGGACATGATCTTTCTCGGTCTTCTGATGTTTACCCCCTCACCCTGCACTACAGTGAGCACTCTTAACATTGGCATATTGGACCCTTCTCCCTCTCTGGGCCCTAAAGGCGCTGTTAGCCCTGGCACTTGCCCGGGTAAGCCTGGTGCTGATGTCGGCCTTGCTTGCATAACCAGTACACCAGTAATGCCTTCTCCTCCCAAGTACCATCAATAGAATTGTACTGTATTTCATCCCCAGCACTGTCAGCCTTTTCATTGCAGTGCACCCGAACTGTCACGACACAACAATGAGGTGTAGCCACTTTTAACTGACCAGACAACTACTGAAGGAAGAACAAACCTGTGTTTGCCCATCTTTGTTCCCATGTCCTGAAATAAAGAGCATGAAAAATAGCTGTGCACCATGGAACGCATTCTCAGGAACTCAATAATAGCAGTGAGAGCACTACAATCATCACACTGAAAGGGTAAGTTAACAAAACCATACAGATTTCTAAAAATATTTTGAAGCAACATGTATGATGTGTATCCGGAACGCACACATTTTTAACACGTTGCTGCCATATATAAAAAAAAAAAAACATATTATGCTTACCCCTCTGTGCTCCCCGGCGTTGGTCGCTGTTGTTACTTCTAAGAAGAGCTTGTCTCGCGAGTGACAGCCAACTCAGCCAATGACTGGCCACGGCACTGACCTCAGCCAGTAATTGGCTGAATGGGCTCTCTCTCCCAAGACAAGCTAGTCTTAGAAGTAACGGCAGCAACAGACACTGGAGGAGCACAGAGGTAAGCATATCATGATTATCATCTTTTCTTACATGGCAGTAACATGTTAAAAATCTGCGAGCACCACATAACCCCTTAAAATGATTGACAGATGTTAGAAAGAACATACTATTATTTGATTAAATTAAAGGGGTTATCCAGCGCTACAAAAACATGGCCACTTTCCCCCTACTGTTGTCTCCAGTTTGGGTGGGGATTGAAACTCAGTTCCATTGAAGTAAATGGAGCTTAATTGCAAACCACACCTGAACTAGAGACAACAGTAGGGGGAAAAGTGGCCATGTTTTTGTAGCGCTGGATAACCCCTTTAAGGCAATTTGTTTTAAACAGCAGCACACATTTAAGTTGTCTTAACTTTTAGGAATAAATGTACCTTTTGACCACTTGACATTCTATAGGATTTGTATTTAAACCAAGCTGTGCCTCTCAACGTCATATTCATATAACAGAACTAAAAAAGGGGACAGGCATATGAATTTCTCATTAAGATGAGTAAATGTACATTGCTGCTGGGTAACTTATGACCACAGGAAAACCAGTTAACACATGTTCCGGAAAATAAGCAGTACATCCTCACACAAAGTAAGGGCTCTTTAAAGAAAATATTCTGTAGTTTTTAAAGTCTTTAAAGGATATATAATACATGTATTTTAGGGCTATGTTTTTTCAACCAAGATCTGCAGTAAAACTGACAGGGCAAAATTATAGTGGAAGATTTACACAGTTTCTGTATTTTCAACCCACTCCTGGTTTTGGTTGAAAAAAGACTTACGGAAATACTGTGTGTGAACATAGCCAAAAGCAGTGGCGTAGCTATCAGGGTCGCAGCAGTCGCCGTTGCGACCCGGCCGGCCACGAAGGGACGGGGCCTGAGGGCCCCGCCTTGCCACTGGACTGTTCCCCCATAAATTACTTTTGTGACCGCAAGCAATGTTTTGCGAACTCACTGTGCGCCTGTGGCCCGGGACTTCTGTTACAGAGAGTTACGTAAGAGACGCTCTCTGTACCCCAAGTCCCAGCCCTGGCTCACAGGGAGCCCCCTGTGCGCGTGCTGCCGGGGATAGGACGGGACACCCCCGGCAGCCGCACCTCAGCCGGGTGGCCAGACCATGAAGAGAGAGGATCGACAGGGGAGCGGGTGGCAGGTGATTTGTGTGTTTTTTGGGGGTTATTTTTAATCTGCTTTTCATGGAGAGAAGAGGGGCCATCTATAAGGGCAGAGGGTATCTATAAGGGGGTGAGAAGGGGACATCTATAAGGGGAGAGGGCATCTATAATGGGGGATAAGCAGCCATCCATAAGGGAGAGAGTGAGAGGGGGCCATTTATAAGGGAGGGGGCCATCTATAAGGGAGGGAGGGGGCCATCTATAAGGGAGGGGGAGAGGGGGCCATTTATAAAGGAGGGGGGAGAGGGGGCCATCTATAAGGGAGGGAGGGAGGGAGGGAGAGGGGGCCATCTATAAGGGAAGGGGGAGAGGGGGCCATCTATAAGGGAAAGGGGAGAGGGGGCCATCTATAAGGGAGGTGGGAGAAGGGGCATCCATAAGAGAGGAGAGAGGGGGCCATTTATAAGGGGGGGGGGCATCTATAAGGGGTGGGGGAGAGGGGGCCATCTATAAGGGGTGGGGGGAGAGGGGGCCATCTATAAGGGAGGGGAGAGGGGGCCATCTATAAGGGGGGGAGAGGGGGCCATCTATAAGGTGGGGAGAGGGGGCCATCTATAAGGGGGGGAGAAGGGGCCATCTATAAGGGGGAGAAGGGCCCATCTATAAGGGGGGAGAGGGGGCTATCTATAGGGGGGGAGAGGGGGGCCATCTATAAGGGAGGGGGACAGAGGGAGGCCATCTATAAGGGGGGGAGAAGGGGCCATCTTTAATGGGAGTGGCATCTGTAAGCGGTCATTACAGATGTGCAGTGTGTATAGTGGTGTCAGTGTGAGGAGCCTAATATCTCTGTCTAGCAGATTCTGTGGATTCGTGGTTCGGAGAACTTCTCATAATGGCCCGGGACAGAAGAAGAAAATGAAAAGGGAAGAACTCCGATCAGAGAAGACGTCCCCTGTGAGTCACCTGATATAACAGCACTGTAATGTATATGGTGTACAGAACCTGTGTAGATCTGCAAATAGTAAGAGAAAAAACGCACAGGAAAATAGTACTCTTAGTCCCAGCACTGACCGTAAAGGAACGTTAAAAAGCAGCTCCAAACTAGAAGAGCAAACACAAATTTAATAAATAAAAATATGATGAAAAAAAAATTATATTACAGATGTGTATTGAGTAAATGGCACTGTATAACGCGTTTCAGGAGCATCAAACCTCCTTTCTTCAGATACAGAGTAGTGTAGATCTGCGTCCACCTCTATATGACTGGATGAGGTGATGGTGATCTGTGTACAGTGAATGTTATTCAGTAGCAGCGGTGGTGTTAGTCAGTATGCGGTGGTATTTGTCAGTAGCAGCGGTGGTGTTAGTCAGTGTGTGGTGATATTTGTTACTTGTTATCTGGTACTGTTTTATTGGTCTCAGTATACAGGATTTGGTCAGTAACAATATGATGGTGATGGTAGTGGTGTGGCGGTAATATTTCCTTCTTATATACTGGTAATATTGGCAATATTGGTCTCAGTATACAGGATTTTGTTAGTAACAGTATGGCAGTAATATGTATGGTGATAATATTTTCTCTTCCTTTATGCTGGTGTTATTGGTAATATCTGTCTTGGGGGGGGGGTGTATATATATATATATATATATATATATATATATATACACACACCAGTAGCATCACTGGGTCGTGAAAGGGGGGGGGGGGGGGTCCCAAGTTGACCTCTCGCATCAGGGCCCAGGAGACATTAGCTACGCCCCTGGACAAAAGGTTTTATAAGATATAGAATACATGTCTGTGACTATATAGGGGGAATTTATCAAGAGCGTTGTACATGTACGCTGGTCTTAGGAAACCTGGGGTGTGTGGGGGAAGGGGCGAGACTTTAAGCGGTCCATGCTGCTCCGGCTTCTGCACGTCAGGCGCAAAAATCTGCACTAGGTGTAAGGATGGGTTCATACTGAGGAATTCTCACGGATAATGTCACTTGTCACTTCTTTCGGCGGATAGCGGAATACGCCGGCCCATAGAATGGAGTCTATGGAGCCGACTAAAAGGCGCGTGGTCGTGCGCGCAGACAGATAGCGGAATTCTGCGGACATTATCCGCGAGAATTCCTCAGTATGAACCCACCCTTAAATCATGATAAATCAGGAGTGGGAGGAGGCCACACACCCCTCCACCAGGCAACCAGGGCGTACATCTGGTAAAAGACACAGATTTGTACACAGAGTGGGCATAAGTCAGGCGCAATTTTGATAAATTCTCCCCATAGTGTATAAAGACATTTACACCATAATCTCATGTACATATATATTTATTAAAGTGATCTGTCTAGCTATCTATTTATATCAACGTCTGTAATTATGGCTAGAGGAAAGAAGGTTTCTATATCAAGGACCAGTTTGTAGCAATTGATTCCCTATCGTTCCATTGGCATCACAACATTGGGGTATTACCGCCCCTGCGAGCCCCTGGGACGAAGGAATATTTAATAAATACTTAAAGTAAACTTTTTTAATCTTTATTACTCCTCCCCCAGGAAGTATAAATAGACTCCACCTCCCCACACACCTCATCTTTCACACAACACGGTCTCAGGAATCTGGAGCCCGCAGGAATCTGCTCTTCCCTCCAACATTCGGGAACTCAGGGCAATTTATCTTGCTCTTCTTCATTTCGCTCCTGCCATTCTACACCGAGCTGTAAGAATCAGGACGGACAACATAGCCTGTATAGCCTACCTGAACAAACAGGGAGGTACCAGATCCCCTTCACTTCTCAGAGAGGTGAAGAAGATCTTCAAATGGGCAGAAACCAGAGTGTCCAGGTTATTTGCAATGCATATCAGAGGAATACACAATACTCTAGCAGATCGCTTGAGTCGAGGTCTTACAGTCCCAGGGGAATGGTCACTTTCAAGGAGAGTGTTCATTCAGTTAACACATCGTTGGGGACTTCCTCAAATAGATCTCATGGCGTCAGCAAACAATGCCAAACTGACGCAATTTTGTTCCCTGTACACGTCGGACAACCCGACGGTGGTAGATGCTATGACGATCCCGTGCGATTTTCAACTAGCCTACATCTTCCCACCGATCTCCATGATTCCCAGAGTACTGATGAAGATCAGGATGGACCAAGCTTCAGTAATCATGGTAGCCCCCTTCTGGCCGAAGAGGTCATGGTTTTCCCTGCTCATGAACATGAGCAGAGGGAACTGGTGGAAACTTCCTCGTTATCCAGACCTAATAGTCCAGGGACAACATCTCTGCAGGGACCTGGACAGCCTCAACCTGACGGCTTGGAGGCTAGAGGGTCTATTCTAGGGCCTGGATTATCTGAAAGAGTCTTGCAGACTCTCTCCCATGCACGTAGTGCTGCCACAAATAGGTCTTATCTAAGAATATGGAGGATTTTCCAGGCTTGGTGCTCTACTAAGGGTTTTAATCCATCTGAAATTTCCACCCCTCAGATATTAGAATTTCTCCAAGAGGAGTTTGATAGGGGACTCAAGCCTGGATCCATCAAGGTCCAAATAGCGGCCCTTTCAGCACATCTAAGTCTACGGTTGTTCCAGTTCATGGAAATCAAGAACTTCATCTAAGCAGTGACCAGATTAAGACCTAACATTGTTAGGCAGGCGGACCCTTGGGATTTGTCCTTAGTGCTAAGACGCCTATGCCTTCCACCATTTGAGCCCCTGGAAGAAACAAACTATAAATTTCTATCCTTTAAGGTTGCGTTTTTGCTGGCAATTACATCTGCCAAAAGAGTGGGAGAGCTGCAAGCTCTCGGTTCAACTCCTCCAAGACAAAGTCATTTTACGGTTTCTTCCAGGTTTTCTTCCAAAAGTAGCCACTTTTTCTAATATCAATCAACCTGTACTGCCTGTTTTTTCTCCGGCCGGATCGGCTCAGGAGGAACTGGATCTTTCTCTTCTTGACGTATCAAGATCGATAAGAATATACTTGGACAGAGTGACTTCTTTCCGTAAGGAAGAGAATTTTTTTGTACTTTGTTCAGGTCAGAATAAAGGGAAGAAGGCGTCCAAACCTACAATATCTCGTTGGATCTGCGATTCAATAGCACTTTGTTATACGATGGCCGACCTGACTCCTCCAGAATTTACTAAAGCTCATTCGACCAGGGCAGTAGCCTCTAGCTGGACTGAGCGTGCCGCTGTGCCCTTAGAGGAGATATGTCAGGCGGCAACCTGGTCTTCCCTTTCGACTTTTGTGAAACATTACCGGTTGGACGCGTCTTGTGCTGCAAGAACAACTTTTGAAAGATCGGTACTGTCTGCAGCTATAATTGAGAACCCACCCATTGAGGAGCATTCTTGCTAATTCCCCAATGTTGTGATGCCAATGGGACGATGGGGAAGCGAAAATTATTGTTAATTTGTTTTCCCTGAGACCCATTGGCATCACAAGACACCCTCCCTGTGTTATGTTGAGGTGTGTGAGGAGGTGGAGTCTATTTATACTTCCTGGGGGAGGAGTAATAAAGTTAAAAAAAGTTTACTTTAAGTATTAACTAAATTTTCCTTCTTTCCCAGGGGCTTGCAGGGGTGATAATACCCCAATGTTGTGATGCCAATGGGTCTCAGGGAAAACAAATCAACATAATAATTTTCACTTCTTTTGTATAACTTTTAAATGAGGTCTAGATACATTTCCTGTAAAGCTGGGTTCATTCACAGTATTTTCATCAGTATATGCAGTAAATGTTGGGGGATTTAAAAGTTGTATGCCATTTCTGGTGTACAAAAGTCAAATGTTTGTGCACGACCCATGCTTTTTCAGCCACGCTAGTGGACTGATACCAACAATCTATAGTACAATTGGAGAAATAGTTAAATGTTAAATTCAATACACAGGCCATACACATGAGCTGCCAACTTCACTAGTATGAAGTACTACTGTGGGTTTCACCCCTTAAGGACAGAGCCTGAAATGGCCTTAAGGACAGAGACAAATTTTATGAATATGACCAGTGTCACTTTATTCATTAATAACTTCGGGATGCTTTTACCTATCCGGACGATTCTGAGATTGTTTTCTCGTGACATATTGTACTTTACATTTCTGGTAAAATGGAGTCGATACTCATAACGAATCTTTATGAAAAACACCAAAATAACGTGAAAAATTGTGAAAAAAATGTATTTTTCAAAATTTGAAACCTTTCTGCTTATATAGAAAATGGTTATGCCACATAAATTATATATTAAATAGCATTAGCAAAATGTCTACTTTATGTTGGCGGCATTTATTAAACTATACTTAAACTATATAGACAATAGGAAGCTTAAAACATTAGCAGCAATTTTCCAAATTTTCTGTAAAATTTCAAAATCAGATATTTTTAGGGACCTGTTCAGGTTCAAAGTGTATTTGAGGGGCCTGTATGTTAGAAAGCCCCACAAAGCACCCCATTTCAGAAACTGCACCCCCCAAACTCTGCAAAAGCACATCCGGAAAGTTTTTTAACCCTTTAGGGGAGTCACAGAAATAAAAGCGAAGTGTGTAAGAAATTTGAAAATTTTTATTTTCTGTGCAGAGATTTTATTGTAATCCAATATCTTTCATAATGATAAACTTAATAGCAGAGAAATGCACCCCAATATTGATTGCCCCGTTTCTGCAGTTTATAGAAATACCCCATATGTGGCCCTATTGCGCTATTTGACGCAACCACAAGCCTCAGATATAAGGAAGCGCCTAGTGAATTTCAACTCCTCAGTTATATTTGGTCATTTTTGACCGTACCACTTCAGGTTGGCAGAGGCTCTGGGGTGCCAAAACCTAAAAAACACCGCTAAAGGGACACCATTTAGAAAACTGCACCCCTCAAGGAATCTAACAAGGGGTGCGGTGAGCATTTGGACCCCACAGGTGTTTCGCAGATTTTCAGAACAATGTGGTGTAAAAAAGGAAAAATTCTATTTTTTACACTAAAATGTTGTTCTAGCATTCATTTTTCATTTTTACAAGGGGATAAAAGAAAAAAAAAAACCAAACATGTAGCGCAGTTTCTCCCGAGTACAGAAATACCCCACATGTGGACATAAAGTGCCAAGCGGGCGCAGGACGAGCCTCCAAAGGGAAGGAGCGCCAATTGGCCTTTGCAAGCTGGATTTCACTGGAATGGATTTCAAGGGCCATGTCGCATTTACAGAGCCCTCGTGCTGCCAAAACACTGGAAACCCCCCCACAAGTGACCCCATTCTGGAAACTACACCCCTTAAAGGAATCTAACAAGGGGTTCAGTAAAAATTTAATTTTTTCACTTTCACGGCACAAATGTGGCCGTCATCAAGGGGTCCATATCCTCACTGCACCCCTTGTTAGATTCCTTGAGGGGTGTAGTTTCCAGAATGGGGTCACTTTTGGGGGGGTTTCCAGTGTTTTGGCAGCACGAGGGCTCTGTAAATGCGACATGGCGTTCATCATCCGTTCTGGCCACATCCAGCCTGCAAAATCCAAATGGCGCTCTTTCCCTTCGGAGGCTTGCCCTGCGCCCACATGGCGCTTTATGTCCACATGTGGGGTATTTTCGGACTCAGGGGGAATTGCTCTACACATTTTGTGTGTTTTTTTTCTCTTTTAACCCCTTGTGAAAATGAAAAATTTAAGGCTAAACCAACATTATAGTGTAAAAAATGTAATATTTCATTTTCACGCCATATTGTTCCACATTTGTGCCCGTCACCAGTGGGGTCCATATGCTCACTACACCCCTTGTTACATTCTTTGAGGGGTGTAGTTTCCATAATGTGGTCAATTGTGGGGGGGTTCAACTGTCTTGGCAACATGGCCCCTCGAAATCCATTCCAGCCAAATCCAGCCTCAAAAAGCCAAATGGCGCTCCTTCCCTTTGGAGGCTTACCCTGCACCCGCATAGCGCTTTATGTCCACATGTTGGGTATTTCCATACTCAGGGGAAATTGCTCTACACATTTAGTGTTTTTTTTTATCTTTTAACCCCTTGTGAAAATGAAAAAATCAAGACAAGATCAATGATTTAATGTAAAAAGTAAACATTTTTTACACTAAATGTTGGTCTAGCCTTGATTTTTTCCTTTCCCACAAGGGGTTAAAAAAGAAAGTGAACACAAAACGTGTAGGGTAATTTCCCCTGAGTACAAAAATACCCCACATGTGGACATAATGTGCCATATTGGCACAGGGCAAGCCACCAAATGGACAGAGCGCCATTTAGAGGCTGGAATGGAGGATGGAGGCCATGTCGCAATTACAAAGCTCCTGTGCTGCCAGGACAGTAGAAACCCCCCACAAGTGACCCCATTCTGGAAACTACACCCCATAAGGAATCCAACAAGGGGTACAGTGAGCATATGGACCCCACTGGTGATGGGCACATAAGTGGAACATGTGCCATGAAAATAAAAAATACAATTTTTTCTTTTTCACGGCCCAAATGTGGCCGTCACCAGGGGGCCATATCCCCACTGCCCCCCTCGTTAGATTCCTTATGGGGTGTAGTTTCCAGAATGCGGTCACTTGTGGGGTGTTTCTACTGTCCTGGCCGCACAGAGGCTTTGTAATTGCATCATGTCATCCTCTAATGGGAATGGCGGCCATACCTATTTAGCTGGGGAAAAGGGACAATTCTAATTTATTTGGGGTATTAGGCCAATTATTAGTTTATAAGGTTGAAAATGACAGGTGTCCATCAAATTCAACCTGTGTTGATCCAGAGGAAGGCAAAAAACTCTCATGAGGCAGACGACAGTAGCCTCCTCACAGGGGAAAAATTCCTTCCAGACTCCATAATAGCGACCAGAATAATCCCTGGATCAATCAATCCCGTGACCCCTGAAATAGGAATAAGGGACAGAATTTAGATAATGTAGAACCCCAATGACGTGTGGTACACCTTGAAGCGATCCAGTATGCAGAGGCCGGGGCAATCAGGACAGGCGTCACACTGGAAAATGGTGTCCTTCCTGATCCCCCTGTTACGCCACACTCTGCACTTCTTCTGGGGTCTCTCTTTCTCCAGTGTTGAGGACGTCACCTGGAAAATGTCGTCCTGGTGCGATACGGGGTCCTTCATATCCAGAAGCGCTGGGTCCGCTCCATGGCTGCTAAATATTAGGGCTTTATTACTACTTCTGATATTTACGGATCGTGCCGCAAGCTACAGTAGCTCAGGCAGCTTGGGACTGGAAGAGGGGGTGCTGGTATAAAAGTTATCACCGTACGGGTGGTAACCTTTATCCAGCAGTGGGAAGATCAGTTCTCGAACGATCTCCCCCTACTAACTCGGAGGATGGGGGGGGGGCATCTGGGGGCAGGATTTGGGTGTCCCTTCCTTCATACACTCTAAGGGTACGTGCACACTGCGGAATAGCGAAGGATAACCCTTTGTGCATTCCGTAGCTGACACCCGCCGGCGGACTGATGGAGGCGCGCGTCTTCGCTCGTGTCACACTCCATTATATGCACGGGCAGATTCTGCCCTCTGTCCGATGTGTTAATTCTTTGGACGGCCGACGGAATCCGCCCGTGCATAGAATGGAGTCTATGACACGGGTGGAAACGCTCGCCTCCATCAGTCCGCCGGTGGGCGCCAGCTGCGGAATGCACAAAGGGTTATCCTTCGCCATTCCGCAGTGTGCACGTACCCTGGATCTGTAAGTGCACCCTGAGGTACGCTCACAGAGTTTGGAGAATTTCACGCCATACAGTCATCTCTTATTGGGACGGTACTGGCGGAAAAGACGTGTCTGGGGGGCAGCGTACGCTACGCTAGCCCCAGACACGTCACTGGATGATGAGGATGAATGGGAGAAAGAAGGATCCCCCCCATTCATCCTCACTGGCTGTTTCAGTGTCGGAGGCAATAATAACGTATGCGTCCGACACCGAAAACACCTTGGGGGCCACTTTTATATAGGGATTGGTATATAGGGTATGTAAATGTGTAGTGGTGTAGTGTAAAACTTTATTTCATGTAGTGTAGTGTAGTGTTTTTTACGTGTTTTTTTGACAGTAAGAAAAAATATCCCTACGCCAAGAAAAGAGCTGCTGATAAATGCTGCACTTATGTGCGGCACTTATCAGCAGCCAGTGGCGGTAGGATATAGGGGGGAAAAACGCCCCTATGCCAAAAAGGAGGAGTTGCTGATCAGCGGCGCACTTACGTGCAATGCTGGTCAGTACTCAGCGGCGTTAGGGCGCAAAAAAAGAAAAAAAGAAAAATTGGAAAAAAAAAAAAAAAAAAATCTTGTTAACCCAAAGCAACTGATCAGTGAATGATATTCACTGATCAGCCGCTAGGGGGCAGTAGAGCGACGCTGCCGGAGATTGCCGAAACCTGCCGAACCCGAGGACCCGATCGTTTCCGAAGATTTCCGACGCTGGACGACCGAACCCGGCGAAGTGAAGCGAAGAAGACGTGAGGACAGCGCGGACCGCAGATCTTCGCTCCGGACGGCCAGATCAGGTGAGTATGGTACACCTGCACCACACACACCTGTTCTGCACCCCTCAGCTACCTAGCTGAGGGGTGCAGAACGCGACAAAACTGTTTTTTTACAGTTTGATCGCCATGATGGGCCAGCCGGTACTGGCCGGCCTATCACGGCGATCGTGGGGGTGGCATCGGCGCCATCTTTGGTGGGGACACTAATGGCGAATGGTGCTGTCTCGGACAGCACCAATCGCCATTGCTTTCCGGGTCACCGATGACCCGGAAAGCTGTTTTTCAGCTGCTATATGCTGATCTGTATAGATCATCGGCACGGGAGGGGTTAATCACCCCCGTGCCGACGAGCAGAGATGGCCTGCTATACATTATAGCAGGCCATCTTCCCCGACCGCTGTGTGTGAACACACAGCGATCGGGGAAACATCGGGCGTAAGTATACGCCCGTTTGCGTTAAAGCCCACCCTGCGGGGGCGTACACTTACGCCCGATGTCGTTAAGGGGTTAAATCACTAATCCAGAAAAACAAATGTTGAGAGAAAGAACAGAATAAGGATAGCTAGCAATTAGTCCATGAATGCTCCACCTCTGATGTCCTCTTTGAACTGGTGGTGTGCTTTAAAAAAAAAAAAAAAAGGACACTAAAAATAAGGGAAAAATATCCAAAAGCACAGTACTATTCTGTATGCGTAAAAGTGCCTCTACCTGACCTCTCTATTCAGGACTCTGAGCTAATGTCTGATAGACATGGCAACATTTATCGCCAGCAATTAAATAAGGATAAAATGTCAGGGCTGAATTTAGGTGTTGAGATTTTATAACACTTTATGAAAAGTGACCTTCTGATTGGAGGGTAGCTTTGATGAAAACAGGCAAAAGGGACATAGGAAAAAGTTTCCTTTCAAAATCCTTTACCTTCAAACAAACTAAGTTTTAGATTTTCTGACTTAACTTTTTGTTAAGTTTTCTTTGCAGGGTGATGAGAAATGTGCCAAAAATTCCCCAGAGGTAGTCCGTCAGCTTCTCTACAGTGACATGGGAAACCTGATTATTTACAGTATGCACTGATATGTGTGGAGAGGATATTTTTCAGATTTTTATGCATAAAGTGGAACTAATACTGCATTAGATTTTTACAAAGTTTCCACCAATGTATTGTGGAAAATCATCATATATCTCATATCTGTGAGTAAAGAAAGAATAGACTTGGATTAGAGAGTAAAAAGAATGGAGGGGCGCTTCCTTGTAAAATATAGTGAGGTTCTAGAGGATGTTTTATCGGGGTGCTAATAGAGCGCACTCACCTGAACGAGTTGTGCAAATTATAGGCACAACTCTATAGCAGTATTGATGTCCGTCGTAGCTGTTCCTAGGGGTCACACAACAGGAGGTGGGAAGAGCGCATGCAGCAGTGTGATCTGGAATGATCACCTGACCGAGAGAAGCCCCATGAAAGTGGATCAGCGCAGATGTACTATAGTTCCAGGATATACTCGTGGTCAAGGATCATGAAAGAATGGAAATGGAATTGTTCTATTTATTGGCAACGCATTTTGGCCTGATACACATAATACAGGCCGTTCTCAAGCATGGGGAAAGGCCTGTATAATATATATCAGGCTGAAACATGTTGCCAATAAAAAGAACAATCCCATTTTTTGATGATCCTTGACCACGAGTATATCCTGGAACTATATTACATCTGCGCTAATCCACTGTCATGGGGCTTCTCTCGGTCCGGTGATCATTCCAGATCACACTGCTGCATGTCCTTTGGATTAGCAGGTAATTTGATGGTAAGTGAGTCAATGGGATGACAATCATGGGGCAGGTGAATATTCACCCCAGTTCATCAAATTGCTTAATGTACATGTTATTAAAACTGAAAATGTAATGCTGCTGAGGAAAGGGGTAAAAAAAAAAAAAAAAACTGAACGAAACAAACTACCTTACATCTCAGCATCCCTGCTACTATGGGAACATAACAGGTTACAGTAACAACTGTTATTTTCCATTTTTAGGGTGCGTTCACACCTACAGGATCTGCATCAGAGCTGCAGCAGATTTGATGCCGTGTTCAGTTATTTAAATGAAATCTGCTGCAGAAAATCAGCTGCAGATCCTGTAGGTGTGAACGCACCATTAAGAAGAATAAAGTTTAAGTTTTGGAAAGGCTGAATCAAAAGTTCTGACATTAATCCAATAGAACGTTGGTAGAAAGACCTAAAGTAAAGTTCAGAGGAGGAAACCCACCAACATTGACGGGTTGAAACTGTTTTGTAAGGATGAACAGGATTAAATGTATTAAAACCAATGTGCAGGCGTAATCATCGATTACCAGAAACGTTTTGATTCTGCTATTGCAGAATATTGGGGGGCTCTTGCCAGATACTGAAATGAAGGTTCACATACTTTTGCAACTTAGATATGTGATAGTGGATCATTCTCCATAAATAAATTGATTTAATTTACTTTACTGTAATGTCACTTTAGGTCAAATTTATGTAGTTATAGAAAACACTTAAAAAGGGGTTGCCTAGTGGTTATTTTTATATATTGCTGCCCTGTTGGTAAGCATAATCAACATGTTATGCTTACCTCTTCATGATCCACTGGTGTCCCCTGCTGACTACTTCCGTGATGAACTTGTTTAAGGAGTGACAGCCCGCTGACCAATCACTGGCTGAGACAGGACAGTGCCATGGCAATATAATTTTTTTTTTAAATGATGGACAACCCCTTTAAGGATTCACAAACTTTAAACACTCTTTGTATACTGTTATATCCAGATCATTAATAAAGACAAGGCAGAACAAATAACCTGCAACACTAGATTTTAGAAAGCAGCAATGTCAAACCAGTCTCCATGGTCTCTAAGTTTATTTAAAAGATGGTTACTTAGTACATGACAAATCACATCATTTTTTTTATATTTCATTAGAAACTGTGAGATTTAAACACACATTTGTTCCCACTGTTTAACATTTCATTATGGTAATCTAATCTTTTTTTTTTTATACTTAAAACAGTTTATTAACACAGTTATGGTCGATTGTTACTTAACATTACTAGATTTCAGTTTTGTATTGTAGATCTCTATTTACTTGTCACGTTATTGCACCTCTTAATAAGCTTATATTCAGAAATTTGTGACTTTCCAAATATTTCAGATAATGAAAATATATAGTTTAAAAAGTCTTCCTTACTATTATAATTAAAAAAAAAACAAGTCCTGAGAAGGTTATAAAAGTTACAAGTAATCATTCACACCTAGACCATCATTGGCATGTTACATTTGATACATTGTTTAAGTTATTGCCACAGTCACAGAACTGGCTAATGTACTTAGATATTACTAGAATGATAGTCTAAGGGATATAAAACAATTCAGGAGACTTTTGCTGACATGTAAAGATCTTGAATTTGTTAAATTGCAATCTATAATGAAGCAGCTGCTAGCGTCATTGCTTCAGACTTAACTGCTAGGCATTGTCACCAACTACAACCCATGAAAACTACAGTATATTTTGACAAAACATATTCATTTCTGTCTGTCTTTTTGTTTTTTGAGAAAAGCAAAAATTGCTCAGAATGTACCTACTAGATACTTCATTTACTTTAGCCAGTGACTGTTTTTAATCTTTGCTTTTTAGACAGAAAAGATTTAAGCGAGTGACAAACTTAAAGAACATTGGCTTGGCAATAACTAGATATAAAGTATCACGGTCAAAAGAAACTGGTAAAAGGATACATGCTGCGATCAAGTGATTCAGCCAGATAAAGAGCATGGCAGTGTGCTTCCCCCTGGCAGTCAATCAGATCCATTATAGTCTATGAAGGAACCCAGTTAGATCTCGCAGCAGGCCAGGGAATGAGGCATGCTGCTGTGCTATTCATACAGCTATATCCTGTGACAGCAAAGTCTTAGGGCTGAGACCAGTAGCAATCTTTAACTTTTGACACATCAAAAGGTAATTTCTTTGACAGTGAGGGTTTAACCTATGCAGCTGTGACAGAGAAAGTGTTGCTGTCATTTAAGAAAAACATTTCATATGTCAAAGAGACATGTCAAAAAGATCTGATTGGTTGGGCTCTGGATGCTGAGACCCCACTGGTCACTAAAGAGGACAGAAAGAAGAGCACAGACTAAGCACTTATCTCCCTGACTCTCCTCACTGTAGAAGACTGCCTCCATGGATGTGTCAGTCCTCTCACTGCAAGAGACAAAAGGGAGACAACTACTTATGTCAGCACTTCTTTCTGTTCATTCTAGCATTGGTTTGGGGTCTTAGCATCTTAACAAATCTTTGTCCTAGAGACATGTAAAAAAAAATTGAAATGTCTCTAGGACATCAACACTTAAAACTGAAGGGAAACAAAGAATAATAAAAAGTTTAGTTTTTATTTTGTGCTCTTGTAGTCTTTTGGTCAAATGTCCACTCAAAATATGAATACACATTCACATAGGTGTAATAGCAATGAACGCCTACATCCCACTCCATCACCCCACATAGTCACTGAGCTGGGATATTAAGATATGGGCTAGCTGCCAGGAACAAGGGAACATGCTTTTTTCCAAGATTAGGGGTCTTTTTACACTAAAATTCATTAAAAGGCTCATTTAGATGTTCCAGTTACATTTGCACAATGATTGGATTGCGTGTGTGGCCATTTACTTTGATTACAGTCAGCAGCACATCTGCTGTTTACAATCGGAGATATGCAACCAAAAGATGACGACTACTAGGCCTGCACGAAAGATGCAATCAGCTCATTATTGAATGTTTACTTGTCCTGTGTAAAAAAAAAAAAAAAAACACACACACACAAACAACCCCCCTCCCTTAAATTATTGTTATTATGCAGGTTATCCATAACTACAGACCCTGCAGATCCAATATATTGTTTAGGAAAGTGCTGTAAACCTTGTTTCCTCCATGTAAGAGCCTGACACAGGGGCAGCTAAAGCTGATGTAAAGTAGAATGTAATTACTTACATTACTAAACTCCTTGTTCAGCTAAAACTATATAACAATCAAATACCATCACACTGCACATCATTTCAGTCTCATTCAACTCTCCATACCCTGGTGCGATGGGATATTGGAATTACTGGAGGTTTGTGCAAACATTTTTAAACTTTGAATGGAGTGACATTATAGGTCTAGGTTTTTTTATTTTTCTTTTGGGGGGGGGGGGGAAGATGTATGTACACCTTTCTATAAATGTTACAAAAAAATTCTTATAAAGCTGTTGTACTGTTATATAGTTATGCAAGTGCTTTTTACAGATTATAATAAAAATAAGCCAACAACAAAATGGCGGAATTTTTTTTTCCGTGGCCCAGGAAAGTTTTTTTTTTTTTCTTTTTTTACACATTGGTTGTATTGTTAGGTATACAATTACCTATTTCATTTTTAAATGATCTTTGATTGCCCTAAAATATAATTTATCTTTATTTCTCTATATATAACTATGATCACTAAGTCATAAGCTTCAAATATTACACAGCTAATAAAATAGGCTCCGAGTGTGCAGATTTTAAACACATGTAAAAACTTTTTTTTGAATAAAAAAAAAAACAAAAAAACAAAAAAAACAGCAGCAGCACAAGTATGTAGGAATATATAACTATATATATCTTATTTTACATATTTATCCATTTTTCTATTTTAGGCAACATAGCATTCAATCGATGAATGATTGTGTTAATCATTTAAGGCATCAGTGCGTCAAGGGCATAAACGGAAAAAAAAATGATTCACAAAAATAAATATATACTTCGCAAAGCATCATAGTGGCACTTCTTTAGAGCATTGCACATTTCATCTGCCGGCCACTTTTATTACCTAATACATTACATATTAATCCACTTTCAGTGCTAGTGCAGTACAATGCATTGGAAAGAGTCCACAGGGTTAAACTACACAAAGTAAAAGTTCAGAGAACAAATTTAACTTCATTTTTCAGGAGATCGGTAATTGTACTAAATCGGTCTGGCAATATTCTCATTTTGACAGTTCCATCAGCACCACACGAAAAAATGTGATTGGCCGGCCCAGTTTCGATCTGCATCACACCCGTTCCGATATTTCTAAAGATAGACTGTCGTGCATGCTCATTGAGGAAAGTGTGCATTAGCGTTAGTGCTGTCAGGCTCCAGACCTGCAAGAAAAGAAACATATACTTTGTATTTGTTGTTTATGATGCATGTATTATGCCTAGCTGGGGTTCTACAGCAGTAACACTCTACTCCTTTCTATATTATAGTAGGCTACTGCTGAAACATGATTTTTTTCCTGCAGACTTGGTCTCTTATTCTTCAATAAGGTAAACATTCTTGGTGCAGATTTAAAATTTGTGTTGAAAAAATCTACAGCAATAAACAATGAATAAAAATTGACGAGGACCATTAAACTTGAAAGCATATTACATGCAGATACCAATTTGGAATCCGCACTGGGACACACATTAACAAACTATGCGCACAAGGCCAAACTATGCTTTAAAACCATGTATCTTCAGCATATATCCACCACACAGATATAATTTACATAATACAAAGCATTTTTTTTATCCATAACAGGTCTTTAGTTTGTGTGGCCCTTTTCATCTGTAGTCGTGTCAAGTCTTTATAAACGAGCACTGGTGTATGGGATTGGCACTGTCTACTACAGAGAGTCAGGCAACACAATAGGACCCTTAGTCAACACTAAATAAGAATGGAAATCACTAGAGACAGGTTTGAGCCAGAAAAGATATGCTAGGAGATTTGCTGGGCAAGTTTAGATCTGAAGCCTAAGCAATCATAAATGCAGTAATGAATGATAATTGCCTTTAGTAAAAATATAACCCAAGATGAGTACAAAATAAGGAAATTTTATGTAGACAATATCTACAAGTACAGGATGTATGTACAGTAATGAGCATCATACTGTACCTTGATGTTACCCTCTGCAGAACCTGTGATAAAGTATTCTTCTGTTGTGTCAATAGCAATGGCCTTGACTGCAGAATCATGACTCTGGAAAGCATGCCGCTGCTGTCTCTGACGCAAGTCAAATAAACAAATGAGACCTTTCCTTCCTCCTGATATTAAAAGCTGATTTTTTGGTGCATAAGCCATAACAGTTGCTCCACTATCATGGCAGGTGAAAGCTGAAATAAAAGTAAAACTACAAGTTATTATTGTTACTAAGCCAGATTAAAAATACAGCAAATGTATAATCAGAAAATTATCTGTTGTTTAAGGGTCCATTTACACAGAAAGATTATTTGCCAAAGATTTGACACCAAAGCCAGGAATCGATTTGAAAAGAGGAGAAATCTCAGGCTTTTATTTATGACCTGATCTCTGTTTATAGTCTGTTCCTGGCTTTGGCTTCAAATCTTTGGCAGATAATCTGTCAGATAATCCTTCTGTGTAAATGGACCCTAAAGGCCCTATTCCACCACCAGATCTGACGACAGATTATCTGCCAAAGATTTGAAGCCAAACCCAGGAGTGGATTTGAAAAGGGGAGAAATCCAGTCTTTCCTTTATGACCTGTTCTCTGATTATAGTCTGTTCCTGGGTTTGGCTTCAAATCTTTGGCAGATAATCTTTCGTCAGATCTGTTGGTGGAATAGGGCCTTAAATCAAGTTTCTTACGTTCCCAAAAAAACACAAACGTGTCATTCTGATGAGCACAATGCACCATGATAATGCAATCAGTAACAGAGACGGCAAAAAGCCTGACAGGATGTTACATTACAATAACACAAAAGGGGCAGGTGATACTCTAGATTAACTCGTAGGCACTTACAACTGTAAACACAAAACTAATTGGTGGCCAATGGTTGTTTTTTTTTTTATAACATTCTTGATGTGTTGGTAGGGCTGGGCGATATTGGCCTAAATCAATATCACGGTTTATCGCACATGTAGCCGCGGTAACGATAATTGAACGATAATTATGACACACCCCTTTTTGCAAACCACACCCACTTGCCGTGCCAAACTGGCGATATTTTGATTCAAAAAAAGTTAAAAAGAACTCACTGAGCAGCAACCCATGGTTAGTCTATTATCATTATTATTATTTGTCATTATTAGGGGGTCTCAGCAGAGACCTGGACATGTGTATATACAGGTATACACCCTCTACAGGGTATACACAGGTCACAGAGGGATAGGTGTGTATGACTATATGGGGGGGATGGATTGGGGTGTATTACTATACAGTAGGTTGGGATCAGGTTACAGGACTATACAGGCAGCACATAGGGATAGGGGGCGGATAGGGGTGTATGACTATACAGGGAGGGCAGATAGGGGTGTATGACTATACAAGGGGGGGGACGGATAGGGGTGTATGACTATATACCGGGGGCGGATAGGGGTGTATGACTATACAGGGATGGCAGACAGGGGTGTATGACTATACTGGGGGATAGGGGTGTATGACTATACAGGGATGGCGGACGGGGGTGTATGACTATACAGGGATGACGGACGGGGGTGTATGACTATACAGGGATGGCGGACGGGGGTGTATGACTATACAGGGATGGCGGACGGGGGTGTATGACTATACAGGGATGGCGGACGGGGGTGTATGACTATACAGGGATGGCGGACGGGGGTGTATGACTATACAGGGATGGCGGACGGGGGTGTATGACTATACAGGGATGGCGGACGGGGGTGTATGACTATACAGGGATGGCAGACGGGGGTGTATGACTACAGGGAGGGTGGATAGGGGTGTATGACTATACAGGGAGGGCGCACAGGGGTGTATGACTATACGGGGGGGGGGGCAAGGGTGTATGACTATACGGGGGGGGCAAGGGTGTATGACTATACGGGGGGGAGATAGGGGTGTATGACTATACAGGGGGGCAGATAGGGGTGTATGACTATACGGGGGGGCAGATAGGGGTGTATGACTATACATAGGGGGGCGGACAGGGGTGTATGATTATACGGGGGGCGGACAGGGGTGTATGACTATCTGGGGGTGGCGGACAGGGGTGTATGACTATACATAGGGGGGCGGATAGGGGCATATGACTAAACAGGGGGGCGGACAGGGGTGTATGACTATACATAGGGGGGCGGATAGGGGCGTATGACTAAACAGGGGGGCGGACAGGGGTGTATGACTATACATAGGACGGCGGATAGGGGCGTATGACTAAACGGGGGCGGACAGGGGTGTATGACTATACGGAGGGGTGAAAAGGGGCGTGTAACTTTACAGGGGGCACATAAGGATGGCAGGCGGGTAGGAGAATATTATACAGGGAGGTGCATGCTGGTACCTGTAGTCCCCTCAGTAACAATACAGGGCTGTAACATAGGAGGAATGGATGTGCTGCAGCAGGCAGGATACCACACACAGCTATAAGTTATCCTGCCTGCTGCAGCCCATTATTCCTCCTATGTTACAGCCCTGTATTGTTACTGAGGGGACTACAGGTACAGCTGCTCCTCCAGCTATGACATGCCGGCGTCACTGCACACACAGCACAATAACATGTGCAGGGACGCCGGTATCAGAGCGGGAGGTGGATTAGCAGCAGGGCCCAGGTGACAATGCCGCCCGACCCGCCCCCCGCCCGTCTGAGCGCCCTCACCCCCACCCGTCCGGTCCCAGGCCCCGTCCCGCCGCACCTGTCCATCCATGCGCCCACCCGTCAAGTCCGGCATCCCTGCACACACAGCACATTGACATGTGCAGCGCTCGCCGGCCGGAGGGGGGGGGGGGGGTTAGTGGTTGGCTGGGACGGGACTGGTGCCGGGGAGGGCAATGTCAATGTGCTGTGTGTGCAGGGACGCCGGACGGGACTGGACTTGACGGGAGGGCGCATGGATGGACAGGTGCGGCGGGGCGGGACCTGGGACTGGACGGGTGAGGGTGCTCGGACGGGCGGGGGTCGGGTCGGGCGGCATTGTCACCTGGGCCCTGCTGCTGCTCCTCCACCTCCCGCTCTGATGCCGGTGTCCCTGTGTGCAGAGACGCCGGCATGTCAGTGGTGGAGGAGCAGCAGAAAAAAATACAAAAATACCGCAGATACCGTCCTGGCTAAGTTGAGGTCGGTTAACCGACGCCAGTGACGGTATCTATATTTTTGCGGTATACCGCCCAGCCCTATGTGTTGGCGTACAATGAATTTGTGTTATGGAGTGAAATAGACCCTTTTTTTTTTTTTTGCAAATGTGCAATATGCATGAATAATGCAATAAGGCCATGTAACATTTTTTGACACACAAAAAAGGTTTTAATTTGTTTATGAAAAACCCTGTTCACACACAGTATAATAATGCAAAAGAAATTCAAATAAAACACTTAAATTACTTAAAAATCCAGGCTTTAATAGGCCCGGTCAAAAATGACAGGAACATTATATGTGTATAGTAGAACCGAACAGAACAGCAGGGTTAAAGCGTACCCTGTCATTATATAAAACAACAAAAAAAAAACTTGACAAGTCACCAAGACATGTGAAAAGTTTTGATTGGTTGACGTCTGAGTTTTCAGACCACTGATCAGGAGAAAAAGCCAGGAGAAGTCTGTTGTCCGTCATCTGGCATGAACAGGATATGTAACTTAGCAATTTAAACTAAATTATTTTTTTTTTAGTTATCATGCTTTAAAACAAAGCTATACTTACCAGAAATACAGGTCTAGTCTCCTGAAGGCAGCTTTTAAGTCTTGTGCTGTTTGAAAAAAGAGAGTAAACAGGGCGCCCCAATCATCTGGGCACCCACAGACAAGGCAATGATTTGACTTTGTTTCAAACCAGACCAAAAAGCTGCCTTCAGGAGACTGGACCTGGATACAAGTACGTATAGCTTTGTTTTAAAGTATGATAACTAGAAAAATTAATGTAAATTTCAAACATGGCTTTATTTGCATCCCCTGTTGATTTAGATTTTTTTTTAAGTTATACTGACAGGTACACTTTAAGATTGCCCTTTTAGGATTTAATACGCCAGATGGCTGGTACAACCCCAAGTTTCTTTTTTTTTTTGAGGAATCCCCATCACTTAGCAGTAATATTTTTTGTCTTTGCTTTAAATTTGACCCCTCATTTTGACTATGTATATTTTTACCTTTCTTATAAAGAGTATTATATAACATAATTTGTCTGTGCCTGTCCTCATTCTGTTAATAAAATGGCAGTAGATTCCAAAGAGTTCTACCTAATATATATAAAACCATCAGGCATACAGTATATATGTAAACAGAGTGAAAAATTAACACTTACCATGAACTAAACTATTTGCTGGGGTGACCAATGTATCCCACAAACAGATATTTCTGGAAAGAGAAGACAAAAATATGTAGATGACGAAAAACAAGATAGATAAAAATTCCTTCCCTTCCGAAATTAGGAGGCATTGTTGGGCTGGGTTTATGTGTAACTACAGCAGATTTTCTGTGTGAAATCCAGCAATGAATATTTACAACTAAATACAGCTGAAAGCCAGGTAATAGCAACCTCATTTTCTAACTGTGGCAACAATAGATTTTAGACCATGCTGCAAATTTTCTGCATGGCTTGTTCTGGAAGTGAATAATCCAACACAATCCAGAAATGAAAGCAAATGCATGCTTAAGGGCCAGGGGTGTGTGGAAAGAATAACTTTCATATGAATGAGTTTTTAACAGACAGCTAAAGGTGGCCATACACTATCAATGACTGTCGGCCTTTTGTCGAGAGAGAGTTAGGAGCCTGCTTTGCACCTTAGACAGCCAGCAAACCACTGGGACTTCCGACTTTAATCTATGATGTATGGCCCCTTAAAGGGGTAGTTCAACAAAATAAAAAAAAGCTTTCAAATCAACTGGTGCCAAAAAGTGCCAAAGATTTGTAATTTACTTCTATTAAAAAAAATCTCAAGTCTTCCAGTCTTCAGCTGTTGTATATCCTGCAGACATGAAGTGGTGTTTTCTTTCGAGTCGGGAGAAGAGGAGAGGTTTTCTCTGGTGATTTGCTACTGCTCTGGACAGTCCCTGACATGGCCATAACAGTTTTAATCAAGGCTGTATCTTTCATTACAATTGAAGGAAACGTCCACTGCACAGTTTACTTCTCATTCCCAAAATGTGGAGGTCCATCCCTCTGTTCATCTTAGAATGCAAAGTGTCCCTGTAGGAGCACCTTAAAGGGGTAGTTCTGCCAAAAAATTCTTTCAAATCAACTGGCAATCAGAATGTGCCAGGGATTTGTAATTTACTTCTAATAAAAAATCTCCAGGAAGTGTTGTATTCTTTCCAGTGTGAGAGTACAAACAAACAGGGCGGATCAGCAGCTGATTTCTCGCTGCGTATTTTCTGCAAAATCCGCAGCTGATCCATTGCCTGTAGTTTCTAAGACATAGTCGCAGTGGGATTGGTGTAAGTAAGTGACAGCCCTGTTAACCCCCGTCGGCGGGAGCATACTGTACCTGCTCCACGCTCAGGCTTGCTTTGGGGGTACCCAGCTGGACATCCCGCTCAGCCAATCAGTGTGCAGCCCCGCCACAGACACCGGGAGACCAGGAAGCAAGCCAGAACGTGGTGCAGGTACAATATGCTCTAGCCGGTGTTTTTTTTTTTTCTGAACTACCCCTTCACAATTTTTACTGAATACCCTGCGTGTTGCCCTATAAAAAGATAAACCATGACATATGTAAATATCCTTTATTTACCTGCTATCACTTGATTGCCCGGCTGTTGCTATCAGAGAAGATGAACTTATGAAAACAAAGTCATTGGCGGTTTTATTATGGCACTGCCATGTCTATACAATGGAAAAGAAAGAAAAATGATATTAACAAAAGCTTTGTGACCATATGTTGATACAGATAAACAAAAAACACTAAAAACTACACACAGTCTGTGGTCAAAGGTTTACATCCATCTAATGACAACATCTGAATGAAGTCTGTAGGTTTTCTGACACAGAGAGGCTACTCAGTGAATGATAAGGCAGATGTGGACAGTTATTATGTATATATGTCTTGTACTATAGGTCTTCAGTATAGGGCACTAGGGCACTATGTCAACAATAAAAAACAAACAAATAAACACATAAACAACAGACAATTACCAAGTATGGCTTAGGAGGACTTCCACTAGCAGCACTATATTTCCAGTTGGTCTGATACAGACTGATAAAGCCATCAGCATCAACTATTCCAAACTGTAAGAAACAAAATAAAAATAAATACATAAATGTGTGTATACAGAGTGCAAATCATCGTCATGCATCGTTAAGGGGGATCAGAGCCCACGGTCCCCGATTGCTATGTGCAGCCAGGGACTACAGGTCTTAGCTGCCGCGGCCGGCTAATTAACTATTCAGATGCAGCTGTCAAAGCTGACAGCTGCATTTGAATAGCATCTGTGCCCCCTGTCCCTGGTGTCTAGTGGGGGACCTAACCCCCCCCCCCCCCCCCCCCCCCCCCCCCGCGTGATGCAATCGGGGAGGGGAGATCCATTGTAATGAGCTGGTCGGGGCTCAGCGTCGGAATGACGCTGATCCCGGCTCGGCAATCTATGTAGATGGTCTGCAGCAGACCATTATAATAGACCACTGATCTGATGTATTATATACACAGCATTGATCTCAATGGGAGATCAGTGATGTGTATATAGGAGTCCCCCAGGGGGCTTATAATTACTGTATGTGAAAACAAAATAGTGTTTTTATTAATAAATAATCCCCTCCCCTAATAAAAGTCCAAATCACCCCCTTTTCCCATTTTATAAATAAAAATAAAGAAATAAAACAAACAAACATGTTTGGTATCGCTGCGTACGTAATCGCCTGAAATATTTATTTAATTCATGATACCTGACGATAAACAGCGTAAGCGCCAAAAAAATCCCAAAGTGCAAAATTGCGCATTTTTGGTTGCATCAAATCCAGAAAAATTGTAATAAAAAGCGATCAAAAAGTCGCATATGTGCAATCAAGGTACCGATAGAAAGTACAGATTATGGCGCAAAAAATGACACCTCACACAGCTCCATAGACCAAAGGATAAAAGTGCTATAAGCATGGGAATAGAGCGATTTTTAAGGAACGTTTATTGGTTCTGCAGCACATTTTTTGCAAAAATTCAGCCTGTCATTGCAAAGTACAATTAATGACGCAAAAAATAAGGGCTCATGTGGGTCCGTAGGTGTAAAAATGCAACTGCTATGGTCTTATATACACAAGGAGGAAAAAACGAAAATTAGCCCGGTCCTTAAGGGGTTAAAGGGAATCTGACAGCTACAATTCACATTCCAAGTTGCTGACACTGTTACATAGCCGTTAGGTTGAGACGACAAATTGCACCTTTCATATATCTGTCTGTGCTTCCATGACGTGGAAAAATGCTTTTATTATATAGTTATAATAGTCAGAGGCTTTCCAGGGCTCCTGTAGTGCAGCAAGCTGTATTCTCTCCTCACTCCCATACCTTACCCTGTTTGGGACTTTTATGGTCCTATTACACGGCCCGATCAAAAAGTGTAAATGACCGCTGATCTGCTAGATCAGTGCTCATTTACTGAGCAATTACACAGGCCAACTATCGTGCAGCAAGGACATTGTTAGCGATGTCCATGCAGTCTTTGCCTTTAGTGTAAACAATACACTAAAACATACACAAAAAGTATTTACTTACCATACCACGTTCCCCAGTGTCCTCTGGCCTTCCCTGGTCTCTGCCGCCTGTTTCCTTCTGTTCTGGTCTCTTCATTGTCAAGCCGCTCAGCCAATTACTGTCCGAGACAGGACCGCGGCCAGTGATTGGCTGAGCAGTTTGTCAGTGCAGAGACTGGAACAGAAGGCAGAGCTGCAACTCCAGAGACCAGGGAAGGCCTGAGGACACCGGGGAACGTTGTAAGGTAGGTTAATATTTTATTTTATACTACAATCATCAGCAGCCGGCTACTCATCATTATTACATGTAGCGATGCGCGCCCAACGATTTTAGGTCCTCACCGAAAGAAATGAGCAGCCATTGATTGCTTCATCGGCTGATTGTTCTCTCTATTACATAGAGCGATAATGGGCCGAATTGCCCTGATTAGACCGATGATTGTTCCGTGTAATAGGACCCTTACTAAACAGAGACAGGTACCGAAAAATTTACACTCAGACCCTTACCGATGAAAACCTTTGACATCTCTGTAAGACATAATCTGAACTAAATAATAGTTGATGGTAGATAAAATTACATTTTTATGTTTAATAGAAGAAATACCTTGTTTCCTTGGTGGTTAAACTTTAACCGTGTTATTCTGGAATTCCCACTTGTCCTGAAGCATGTTATCTGCTGAGCGTGACCCCATTCAAACATTCTTACACTGCCATCCTGAGCACCAGTGAGATCTACATCAACATACAAAGGATTAGAAACGGTTACATAAAAAAGACGGTGTGGCAAAGTTGAAAGGAATCTAAAGACTAAGCACAATTTAGACGTTTATTCAATAGGTCCCATATCCCCAATAAATCTAAGGCGTCACAGATTTCGCTGCAGTAACATTGCATATCCAGTGCAAAATCACAACTGCGGATTCAAATTTATATGATATTATTTACATTATATTTAATTATAAATGTATTATTTTTTCTGAAAGTATTGTAAAACCACTAAGCCATTCTCCATTATAACTGTTACTAATACAAGTCTAACTTTTCTGTGGTCTACTATATTATTGTTCTCCCTGTTGACATTAAAAAAATATCTAATTAATCTGCTCATGTCTATATGACATATTCAATAATGACAAGCTTATGTGTACAGGTATTAACTCACAATAAGGCAGGGTTGGATGTGATGCCATTCTTCGGACATCTTTGATTTGCTTTTTTATCATCTAAAGGAAACAAAACCAAGTAAAATTTTATCTAGTACAAAATTAAAAATAAAAATCTTCTGACTGTAAATACACTGAATATCTAATTTTTACTCCAGTTTTCGAGCTTGCACTCTGGCTCTTAAAAACAGTATTCCCATCTTAACTACTACAAGTAAACTTGCAAAGCTCGTTGAGTAAAATTTTTTGTTGCACATACATTCAATTAGTTAAAGTTGCCTTCATACGCCCGCTCTTTTCCTCCCCTTATTCACAGCTTAACATCTAGGTTCCTGGGCTGATATATAGCTAAAGCTATCTGCAAGACCAATGCTTTTAGAGCAGAGAGGTGGTTGGTAATCTAAACAAAGAGCATGAGGTTTGATGAATTTTGTGGCGTTATCAAAAAATTCAGCGACTTTGTAAAGTCAAATATAATAAATCTGCTTAAGAGGCAACAACACTTAACCCAAGGTGTTCTTTAATCCAAAAACTAAAAATATAATGTGCATGCCAAAAAGAGGCACAAAAATGAATAAAATAAATGTACAAAGAAGGACAAATGGAAAAAAGTATGATGCTGCATGGAAACTCGGAAAATCCTGCATTGTCACACTTTCTCCCATTTGTTTTCTACTTTGTGCTACCATACATTTGGTAGGATAGCCAGATGTAGAGAATAATAGGATTACATTACATAGGGTTTGGTTTTTGTCTGTTATTATGGAGACATGTAATCTACATATATGCTTTTGCCAATTTATATGCAGACTATACTTTCCCATGGTGGCATACAACAAACAAATCCTATTTAAGAATGAATATGACTGCATGATTACATTACACAGGGTTTGCTTGCAGTTTCATACCTTCTTTTAAGTTTAGTAAGTTAGCTAGAAGTACAGGACAGAAAAGATTATGTCTGCAGGCTTATAGAATTTGAGTGTGTTTGTAGTCTGTTATCATGGAGACACTTGTCTGTATAGGAGCTGTACAAATAAAACACAATAAGCACAGGTATAGCCAGACAGCTATAACCATAATAGCTGGGTGGAAATCATCATCACAAAGTGGTTTCTCACATAAAATATTACTTAATAAATATACATTTAAACATGGATGCTAACCACACCAATCATGTGCACCTCCAACGACACAGGCAATCACACAGCCAATGTGAACATGACCATAGTTGTGATCTAACCACCTTCAGTCGTATGTGGTGAAGTGATGTCCGTTCGAAATTCATATATGGCAAAGGCAGGCAAACACCATCAGTGTAGTAGGAGCATTGGTCTCTGTTGGTCCCTAAAGCAGGTGCACCAATCTACCCCTACTCACTCAGGCAGTCGGCGGGGTATAGATGCTGGGAAGGACGGTCCCTGCCCTGTGCTACCAGTCTCCAGGCCCTACATGTTTCAACCACTCGGACTCACCAGGGGTGGTAGGAATATACGGGAGTGTTAGAAAGATAGTATTTTGTCCAAATGGCCTATAGACGGCCAGCAGTGGCTAAAGGCCCTATTACATTGGCACCGATCTGGAGGAGGACCTGTCTTCAGCGCTCGCTTGCTCCTCGTTCCCTGCTCGCTGCAGCCATTATTACACATGCAGACACAGACCGAGTAACAGCAGGGGGGAGGGCACCCAGACGATTGTCCCTAACGGCCAATTGTCCATATACAGATAACTGCTTGCTGTAATGAGGCCTTAAGACGACTTGTGGGTACGATCGAAAGGTAGCTATGGCTATTACTTTTACATGGTCTGCAGAGGAAATTTTATTTCATTATATTTATTTTATTTCTCTTTTTTTATGCACTCAAGTCATTTTTGTTTGCAAAGGCCAATTGGCATGTTAGGTGTTTCTGCACCTACAATATTTCAGAAAATTAAATACTACTTACCACAGATGCACCTCTTCCTGTCTGAATTCCCCCTAGCCAAGGCATATTTATAGGTGTTCCTGGATTACTATGGGTGTAAGGAGTTGAGCCTTGAACCACCGAAAGATCGTCCCGGGTGTGTACAACTAAAAAGTCATCAGGTCTGGAAAACAAAACAAGAGACAAAGCCATAAAATCAAGAGCTGGTAAAAAAATAAATAAATGCATAAGTAGAACAGTTCTTTAACAGATAGGAATATAATTTTAGCTACAAACAACAGTAAAGTGACATGATCTGTACTCATACATTTGGAAACAATATAAAATCATAAAGAAGAGGAAAAAAAACAATATATACCCCTTATTCTCCATTTCAAAGTCATCATCAATCCATGAAAAAATCTGGGTGGCCAAGATAGCAGACACATCAAGCTCCTGGATGTCATGACTTGAAGCAATTGCAATACAGTTCCTGTTGGCCTGAAGAACATAATTATAGATTATCACCATAGAAATCTACACAAAATATGAAAGAAATTGTCCAAATATATATAAGCATAAACCAAGGGAGATGGAGATTTATTTTTTTGCATTTTGTGCATATACAAAGTAGCTCTATTCCAGAAAAAAAAAAACTTGCTCTCTGGTGCCACCTTTTGGTGATATTGTTGCAAGCCAAAGCATGGCTCCTTTAGGGTACGTTCACACGTACCGGATCCGCAGCGGATTTCATCTAAATAACTTAACACAGCATCAAATCTGCATCAAATCTTAGGGTAAATTCACATCCGCCAGGAGTCTCACGCACGAAATCCGCAGCTAATCCACAATACACGTATTTTTCTTATTATTATTAATACATGTATTGCGGATTAGCTGCGGATTTCGTGCGTGAGACTCCCGGCGGATCCGCCAGTGTGAATTTACCCTTATAAAGCTTTAGAACTTTTAGAAATTTACTGTACCGCTGTTTTGGTGTTTTTGCCCCTCATCAGAAGAGAGTGTGCTGCTGGCTAAAACTTTATTTTTGCCTCAACATTAAAAAACAAGCTATTTAGCCATTTGTTCCTATGTAGGCTCAGAGGAAAAGTGTAAAATGTAAACAATTTATGCCCATTTGTGCTGATTAGGCTCCCAGAATGGCTGCGCAGACCTCACAGACAGGTCTCCTATCATGCCGAGGGTTCTGGCTGGCTCCCTTTCTGCTGCGAACACACCCTCCTCCCCCTATACAGATGACAGCTTGGCTCCTTCCATCCTGCAATGCTCCTTCCCCACCAGAAAGTCAGCAGTCATTACCGGAGCCCAGCTCCCTGTCCTTGCTGCAGCTCTGCACAAAGCGGAACACATACCGGGGTGATGCCATGCACATCAGTTAAATAAATAGTCCTGTGTTTACTCTACAATAGAAGTGGGTGGGAAAGCAAGCTAAAGGGGTGGGTACACTAATGGACAAATTAGGGAGAAGCACTAACTCAGGAATGACAGCAGCTAGAAAGATGGGAGGTGACTCAAAATACTCAGGGGGAACTTGGTGAATAGGTTTGGAAGCATCATTATAACAAGTATGTTTTACCTGATTAAATCAATATTTATCTGGGGGAAAATAAACATAACATTTTGTAGCTTCTGGTGTCGTGATTCTAAATGCCCTTTTACATGGGCTGACCGGGCAAACGAGGGTTCCAGAGAATGCTCACTGCTTACAATCTGCCCACATAAAAAGACCAGCTGATGAACAAAGTGCTTGTGCAAATGTCCCATTTATGTTAATGGAATTTGCAGCAACCTCAGGCCAAGTTTCAGTAACAACTTCTATTGAATTAATGTAAAAATACAAGAAAATACATACTTTATTTACTGCAAAAGCAGTTATTATATCGGACTCTTTATGGATTATGCGTGCCCTTCCTCCCGAGGACGCCAAATCAGCTTCAGTCTGTAACAAGGAAAAACATAAATTTGGGGTATTATCTTGACATAATCTTAATTAAAACATTGTTCTGACTACTGAGTAGAGATAGCTGAAGCATAAAATGAACATTCATGATGCAATAAACAAGAAAATTATTCATGCCATAATTTTTATAACCTAAATGTTTTTCCAACAGTAGCTACTGTAGGTTGTCCTACAATAGGCATGAAAAGAGGGCCAGAGGTTTATTAATGGCAAGCCCTCAGGCATACAGGGGGACAAAGAGCAGCCAGGAAGCAAAGGACACAGGAGGCAAAGGAGGAGAGAGGCATCAGAAAAGTATATTGGAAAGTTGGTTAATGCAAATCTATGGGGCACCTCTTTTCACACAGACATAAAGTAGGGAGAGAATCGCACTACTGCGCGGATGTCTTCGCGCTTATTTCACACTCAGACCCAAAATGATAAAAACGTTTGACATGTCAAAAATTCTATTTTCGTGGCAGGTATGCTTTAAATCAACTAGAGTATATTTAAGTTTCTCATACAGTTATACATTTTGTTTTAGTTTCACAATGTTTTGGCTAGCATGCAGACTTTGTGAGACCAATGAAGCTCCAGAGATGAAGCTGGAAATACAGAATAGGTAAGGGTCAGCAGAATCTACCAACTTCAGCTAAGCTGGCCACCTAACTAATAGATATGGTGGCCTTCAAAATTTTCCCTGAAGGCAGCTGTCAGAGGAAAAAGGTTGGGCAGGTTAAATTTCAATTGCCCAATCCTTTTAACCTAAGGGAGATAAGTCACTGGCAGGGGAGTTTGGCAGCGTTTTTTCTCCCTCTTCCTATTCAGAATAAACGCGTTTGCCCATGCATGCATGTAAATGAAGGGGACATCCGAAGTAACAGCTTTTGGCTGAACAAGAATTTGGCCAGCTTTAAGTGTTATGTCATTTAAAAAAAAACGAAATAAAAGCCTGTGGACCTGTCAAACATGATAAATTTGGGTGCTAAGAACCCCACCAACTGCTTTAAGCTGTACACAGGAGTCTGATTCTAATGGAAGTCTACTGAGCACGTCTTAGGCAGCAATTAGATATACCTGGAGAAAAGAAGTAAGGCGAGTGCTTCTTCTCATTCTATTGTCAAAGGTTGTTCTTTTAAATAACACTTTAAGCTGCAGCTGCAGTGTCTTTAGCTTCCATTGTGTTAGCATTTTATTTTAGTAAATGCCCCATATTAAACTAAAATGCATTACTAAAAGCAAAAAGAATTTTCAGTTGTGGTATTACTGCATAGTTATTCACACTTCTGTCTGAGCATATGATATGTTCTAACAACAATGTTATAACCTCTAAACATCAAGGTTAAATACGGATGGTAACATGCTTTTCAAAGCGAGATATACATGCACATATGTGTTCTTAAAGAATTCATACCTCATTAAGCGATCTTTTCTTAGTAAAAATGTTTCGGATGAAAGTATCTTGGATGGACTCCTGTTTTACTAGATACTGCCAAAGTCTCTTCACTGGTAAGGTGCTTGAATGCTTCGACCTACATTGCAAAATTAACAAAAAGCAATGTAAATAGTAACTAGTGAAAAGGTAGCTATGGGAAGGATCGTGTACAATAGAGAGATGCTCCAGGAATTCATTAACAGACTATTTTTAGGATGCAAAATGCTCACCTTTCCAAGAAATAATAAAATACTATTACGATTCTGGTCTCCTGAGCTCTTCACTAATTGATAACCCTCTTGACAGTACAAGGCAAATTTAAACATAGCCCACCATATAGCTGGGTAATATATTCAATATCGCCAGTATTCTCTCCTCTCGGAGAGAACAGTGGAATACAGTGCAGAAAAGGAAGAAAATATCTTTAGAAACATACTAAACTACCGTAATTTAAAGGAGAAGTCCGGCGAAAATTATTTTTTTATATGTTATTACTTATGGAAAGTTATACAATTTTCTAATGTACATTAATTATGGGAAATGCTCATACACTGCTATTTCCCTTAATTTAGTGTATCAGGAAGTGTTAGAATTATCTCTGAAGCAGTGACGTCACGACCAACAGTGTAATTCCTATGGAGTGTCCAGCAGGGGGCGCTCTATATATAGAAGTCAATGAGTACCATTGACTTCTATATATAGTGCGCCCCTGCTGGACACTCCATAGGAATTACAGTGTATGTAATGTAATGTAATGTAATGTAATGCACTGTACTGTTGTGACTTTATGAATACATTTATGGAATACTTTGGGGAGCAAGTGTCCTTGCTCCCCAAAGTATCCCATAAATGTATTCAATGAATACATTTGCAGGGCACCGAGCAGGGAGGGAGAGAGGTGCCATCTACCTCCCCTTTCCCTGCTCGGTGCTTGGAACATATACAAAGTACTACTCCCCCATTATCTGCAGATAATGGGGGAGTAGTACCTGTGCTATTCCTATCACCGCCCGCGCCGCCGCTCACACAGGGGCTGCTATTCATCGCGCCGCTAATTCCCCGCCGCCCGCGCCGCTTCTAACTACCCGCCCGCTCGCTCGCCCGCCCGCCCCGTTCCTGGCCGCCGCTCTCTGTTCATGCCAGCCGCGTCAGCCCACCCCCACCCCGGCCGGGAGCACGGCGCTTCCTGGTGTCCCCGGCCGGGGTGGGGGGCGGGCTGACGCGGCCGGCATGAGCAGAGAGCGGCGGCCAGGAACGGGGCGGGCGAGCGAGCGGGCGGGTAGTTAGGAGCGGCGCGGGTGGCGGGGAATCAGCGGCGCGATCGTAAGTTTGATGCCGGGAGGAGGGGGAGCGGCGGGGGGCATGAATAGCAGCCCCTGTGTGAGCGGCGGCGGCGCGGGCGGTGATAGGGATAGCACAGGTACTACTCCCCCATTATCTGCAGATAATGGGGGAGTAGTACTTTGTATATGTTCCCAGCACCGAGCAGGGAAAGGGGAGGTAGATGGCACCTCTCTCCCTCCCTGCTCGGTGCCCTGCAAATGTATTCATTGAATACATTTATGGGATACTTTGGGGAGCAAGGACACTTGCTCCCCAAAGTATTCCATAAATGTATTCATAAAGTCACAACAGTACAGTGCATTACATTACATTACATACACTGTAATTCCTATGGAGTGTCCAGCAGGGGCGCACTATATATAGAAGTCAATGGTACTCATTGACTTCTATATATAGAGCGCCCCCTGCTGGACACTCCATAGGAATTACACCGTTGGTCGTGACGTCACTGCTTCAGAGATAATTCTAACACTTCCTGATACACTAAATTAAGGGAAATAGCAGTATATGAGCATTTCCCATAATTAATGTACATTAGAAAATTGTATAACTTTCCATAAGTAATAACATATAAAAAAAATAATTTTCGCCGGACTTCTCCTTTAATTGATAAATGACCAGTGAAATCAATGGGGAAAAGACAACAGAAAAAAAAACAAATAGCCTGGTACTAAAAAGAGGTTCACATTAGTGTCAAGCCTGTATATGAAGGAGCTATGACAGCTATGCTGTGAATTAATTTCAGACACCAACACATTATAAAAAAAACAAAAACAAAAAAAACAGCAAGCCCCAACAAACTTGTAATGATGCCGATATAAACAGCCTGAAGTTTAAAAATGAAAACAAATTAATACTAACTTGAAGGGTGTATTTGTTGGCTCCAGCAAAGCCTTATGTCTCAGGAGAGCAGGACCAGCAGATAAAGCTTCCTCAGAGGTTGGTATAGTAATAAAATCTTGTGGGGGTCCCTCATACAACTCAAGTCGTCTTAAAAGTACCTGCTCCCATCTCTGTAAAGTCTTCAGTATGGCATGGCAGAGTGGAGAAGCCACTGGAAGTTCTGGTTAGATAAATACAAATTACTTAAAAACTACTGAACCAACAATCTACTAACAAAGGAAAGCATTATTGTATAAAATATTGGATGTATCTAAAAATATAAATAAATAAATATGGAGCTTAAGGGAATCAATGCTTGTAAACATGCAAGTTTTGATTGGGTTTACCATATCTAGGGTCCTTTGTATATATTTTTAAAAACTGGATAACCCCTTTAACTCAGCCTAAACTATGTAATGACCGTTATCTCAGCGTAATGACAGCAGCTGACAAACATGCCCCCTCTACATAAATCAATTAAGTAAAATGGCAGTAACAACTCAAAATAGTATAGGTTAACCTTAATTTTTTAGGGGGGGGGGGGGGGGGGGGGGTTTCAATTAAATTTGAGGTCCTTGCTGTTAATGGCCCTATCTGATCAGATCTGTGATGTAAGCGTCCTTTTACACGGTCCTACAGGGGGCCATGCAAGGACGGAGTGGGTGCCGATCAGCAAGATCGGTGCTCATTTGCAGTGCCTTTAGAAGGATAGGGGTCAAGTAACAGATAGCTATGGGAGTCTGACCTTCGTACCACCAGCTTCTTTGTAATGAGTACAGATGTAGGTACGGCACATGACCTGCATCTCTATTCATTCCTATGGAGTCGCTGGAAAGCGGTTACTCAGCTCTTTCCGGCGGCTCAATAATAATAATAAATTTATTTGTATAGCGCCAACAGATTCCGCAGCGAATGAAAAGAGCCATGGGTCACATTCCATACCTGCGGCTGTATTCATAACAAAGAAGCTGGGAGCCTGATACTGAAATTGGCGACAGATACAGAAGTCGGACCCCTGCAATCTCTTACTTGTCCCCTATCCTGTGGATAGGGAACAAGTTATTTTTGTCTGGTCAATGTTTTCTTCGCCATCTAACAGGTTACAGGGAACCTGTCATTGTGAATGCGGGCACAGAGCCCGCCCGACCCGCCGGTGCAGCCCCCGGATACTTACCCTTTCCGGCGAGTCCCGCTCCTGGAGCCGGTCCCAGGACAAAGATGTCAGCGCCCAAAGCCTTGTGTGCGCGCTGCAGAGATGAGTCTGATGCCCATAGAGAATGACTGCACGGCTACGGGCGCTGATATCTTCATCCCGGGACCGGTTCCAGGAGCGGGACTCATCGGAAAGGGTAAGTATCCAGAGGCTGCACCGGGGGGTCGGGCAGGCTCTGTGCCCGCATCCCCGGTGACAGGTTCCCTTTAATATTTACTGCATGTGCTTTGTAGATGGCAGATCAACAAATTCTATAACTTTTATGACAGATACCCACATTATGGTGTTAAGACTTGTATCCAAAATATTTACCTGAAAGTTCATGTCCTGCTAATGGGTAAAAGCTCTTCAGATTCTGAAGCACAAACTGGACCATTGCAAGACGCATTAGAGCCCAACTGTAAAAGAAACACAACATAAGCAGATGCAACGTGGCTAGACAGGGTTATCCACTACTAAAACTATTCTTAGCCTTGTTGCCGTCTTGTGATACAAGTTATACAATAAATATAACAAAACTAAAAACAAAAATATTATTTTCACAGACACCTTTGCAGATACATATACCTAGAGAATACAAAGGCAATAACAAGTATGAACAGGGTAATGCTCATAAATTTACATGGGTAATCTCACATTAAAAATCCCTTAACCATAGGATAGTGGGGTCCAACATCTGGTCCAATCATAGGTGTTGTTCAGCAGCCCCATGGAAAATAAATAGTGCACAGTGAGGTCTGTTCCATTCCGGGGACATTATACCCCCTTCCTAAAGATCAGTGGGGGTCCCAGCAATCTCCCACAATCAGCTAGGTAAATGAGAAGTTCGGCCAAAAGTATTTTTTTAATATGTTATTACTTATGGAAAGTTAGACAAATTCCTAATGTACATTAATTATGAGAAATGCACATATATAGGGCTATTTTCCTGAATTTAGTACATCATGGAGTCTTCAAATTCTCTCAAAAACAGTGACGTCACAAATCAGTTGTAATTCCTACCATTGACTCATATATAGTGGAAAGTTGTTATAAAAGAACCCACAAACTTTGCCCCTGGTGTGCTATGCTTCACCTGTATGAGTTAGGATTTGAGTGTTCTTGAATCTGGACATCTGATAATGACATGTCATCTTCTTCTTCATCATCATCACTTCCTTGGCTATCCTCTGAATCATATTCCAGTCTATTTTGTGACATTGGCAAATAAGGCTGAAGATGAAAATAAAAAAAAGCTTGTAATTTAGATTACAATAAATCAATGGGGACATTGCACTTCTCTGATCTTTGTGTTTGAGCTACAGGTATCTTTTTATCTTCTTTGTTTTATTTTATGCCCATGCATGCTATAAAAGTAAACTAGATGTAAGGGTCTAGAGCAGGGGTGTCAAACTCATATACACAGTGGGCCAAAATTAAAAAACTGGACAAAGTCGTCAACCAATCTTGATATTTATTGAAGCTGGCATGTAGCATCCTTGACGCTGTCAAAGAAGTGTTCATGTCACTGCCACATGTACCTCCACGATGCACAGAACGGGCTGTTGACAGAACTTTCCTTCATGTCATATCTATAGCGCACTTTTATAAGACCTCCTAATCACCTATATACAAGCTCCTCATCTACAGTTCCCAAAATTTCAATAATGTGCCTATGCAGTACTTACTCTCTTTATGGTACTCCCTAATACTGCTCTATAAATTAGTTGCCTTCACATGTAGTTACCCAATTATTTTTCTCACGCAGTAGGTAATCCTATAAGTGTCCCATATTGTCAGCCCCCCTCAATAGTGCCTCATATAGTACTCATCCCCAGTAAATAGTGCCCCATATAGTAATCCCACCCCCTCAAAAAGTGCCCCATATAGAAGTCAGCCCCCCTCAATAGTGCCCAATATATTAATTAGTCCCTCCCCCATATAGTTAATTACACCAGCAGCTCCTCCACCCACATGATTCACACAGCACAGGCAGCATTAGGCCTGCAGCGTAGATGTGAGTAATAGAAGGAGGCAGCACATCCCGTCCTGACACAGGCAGCGTGGTGACATTATGACAAATGCTGCCTGCGCTGGGTGCGACCTGCAAAAGATCATAATATGGGCAATCCAGGCAGTCATCCAGACAGCCCATATTATATTTAAGTGCGTTGTCAGTGGGCTAGCTGTAGGAAATAAACTGATTTTCTATGCAAGCAAAAAATAATGGCACTGTGGGACATATTAGGCCCGCAGACCAGAGTTTGACATGCCTGGTCTACAGTATTCTGTGTAATAGTCACTGCCATTCCACCAATACCACCATGTTAAGGAAGGGACATCATAGTGTATATGTTACTATACATTTAAACAGTGATAAGGCTGGGAGAAGAATGCTTTTATAGTCTGACATTCAGCATAAAATAGTTGTTTGGTTAAAAGTTATAAATAAAAATATTCCTGGGACTGTGGAGAACATTTACATATCTGTCCGCTACTGGCTTGGATCTATGCAGTCTATGCCCAGTGGTCATTTTCTAAACCATACACATTTAATCTGGCTGAGGTATCAGCCAAATAAAAAGTGTGCAGAAACAATCGTCACTGATACTGCATGCACGTGTTTTTGGCCTCCCTCACCCAGTACCATGTTTATTACACTTTGCTGAACCTTCTTTCTTTATTGAAAGTTTAGCTTAGAGTGGTAAGTTGTCGCAGTCTTCTATATTCTACTTTGGCTACAATAATTACTTATTTTTCACCGCAAAACCAATTTAATTGTAAATTTCTCCAGACATATATACTGCACATATGTTTGTACAAACTCTTATTGTGCTCAACAATTTGCATATTTTGGCACTCTGCATTGTGACCGTCAAGGGAGTGGTAAGGAGGGCAAAACTTCATGTGTGCTGCATTTGTTACAATTTACACCTGACCATAGGTGTAAATTATAGATGAAATCTATACCAGCTTTGAGCGTGTGCTGGCAGGGATTTACAATATCCCTATGTGTAAGAAGTCTGTTTTAGTAATTTAATCTTATATACAAAAAACACTTTGATTTATAAACCAAGTACCTTTGCTATGAAATAATCCCAGACGCTAAGTTCAGGAGGGATAAACTTTTCACGGAAAATAGATGAACCCTGGTCTAACACTGGCGAAGCAAAAACAGATGGACTATCTGCAAGCTGGGATTTTGTAGAAAGTCTAAATCGTTTTGAAGCCTTGTCGTTTTCTTCAACTGGAGAAGATACAACAACTACAAAATAAAAAGAAAGCAAGGACTGATTAGTTACCTCATACAGTTTTATCCACTAAATGGCCCACTGAAAAGTTGAAACAAGAGCGTGTTGAAAAAGAGGATTTTTTACTCACCGTAAAATCTCTTTCTCGTAGTCTTCATTGGGGGACACAGATACCATGGGTATAGGCTGCTGCCACTAGGAGGCGCTGACACTAAGAGAGACAAAGGAAGTGACTCCTCCTGAGCAGGATATACCCGCCCACAGGCACTGAGCTAAACCAGTTTGTACAAGAGCAGTAGGAGAAGTCAAGAACAGGTAAAGTAGGAATAACCCCAAAAACGGAGAAAACTACCATACCGAGGAAAAACCCCAAAAGAAAATGGGTGGGTGCTGTGTCCCCCAATGAAGACTACGAGAAAGAGATTTTACGGTGAGTAAAAAATCCTCTTTTCTCGTGCGTCTTATTGGGGGACACAGATACCATGGGACGTCCAAAAGCAGTCCATGGGGTGGGAAAGATAACCGCTAGACAAGAGCGCTTGGTGAGAAGGCACAGAATAGCACCAACACAACCATCAACTAGGAATAGAGCAAGGGATGATGCTGAATGCATCAGAGAAAACCCCTACAGGTCCGCAGCAAAGGAAAAAATGTCTAGTCCCTGGAGCAACGTGCTGCACGGCAGACAGAGTGGGTTGTGTCCGTCCTGGAAGCCAGCAACATGATGTAACATCGAGTCCAACAGAACTAGTAGGCTAGATGTGGGGAAAAAAAGCAGACGCCCAGCCAAGTGGGTGACCACAGGCGGCAGGGACTTACTCTGAGGTAGAATAGAATAAAAGGCAAATACAACCATGACGGGAGAGACTGGAAAATGTTTCATGGCACATAGAGGTCTAAGGCGTCAAATAAAGGAGAGAGAGGACTGAGCGTCTCTCATAGAAGGTGCCACATGAGATGCAGGAGAAGCTGCGTCCTTGACTATGGAGCTGGGAAGAATGGCCAGGCTGGAAGCTCCATGGGCCTAGGAGTAGTCTTCACTGAGAAGACAAAACTTGAGCACAAGAGAAGCCATGGCCTATGACATGAGTTATCCCATCTGAGAAACACATGTTAATAAGAAGAATCAAGCTGTCCAAGCATAATGCAGTCCAGGGAAGGAAGGAAAAACAAGATCAGAATCTTGAGTAAGTTGTCCTGGAAGGAGTACAGTAGTACCTGGTACCCCGCAGTGCCCGGCAGAAAAGAGGAGCAGAGGAAAGCCGGTAAGCCGGGGAAAAAACAACTCCATGGGCTGTTAGAGCCTTAGAAAGGAGGTTGATCATATAAAACACTCCGCTCCAAGGAAGCCTAGAGGTACTCGAGAGCCTGGAGTCCCAGAAGAAAACTGTCAAGGGAGGTCAAGGTAAGGCTGATGGGCATGGGAGTTGTCACAGGACAATGGGCACAACAGGTAATACATAGACTAGAGTCCATATGTAAACTAGATCCAGAAACCAACGCCTCAAAGGGTGAGCAGAGACGTTGCTTGGTAAGAGCAGAACAGCAAATGTAAGTCCTGCCAGAATGGGCCAGTGAACAACCCTGTTTCCAAGGAGAGGAAACCCTTAAGGGATTAAGTTCTCAAGGAATCCACATGGGAGACAACATAAGGGAGGGGGATGGCCAGTCAACAACAAGACCAAGGACAAGGAATTCAAGCAGGAGTGCTCATAGAGGCCAGTGAGGGTCAGAAACCCACACCTGCCTGTCGGAAGAAGCTATTACGGAATAGCAGTCCTCAGGAGGATACTTATACTAAATATTCCATCCTCCTGGAGGAGGGAAGGGCTGCTTGAAGATTTTCTGACTGAGTGGTAAAAAACCAAACCCAGGATGGGGGGGTCATGCACAACAGTGCATTAAGCCAGGGAGAAGGAGTAATGGTGTAAGCGGGAGCACTGCAAAACCCTGAACTGAGAGCAATGCTTCATAGTCCATATGGCCAAGCAAGGACACCTGGAGAAGCTAGACCACGAAGAGACCATACACCTATGCTTAGGACGGTAGAGAAACAGTGCAGGCAGTAAACAGGAAATCCTCACCCTGTGACACTGCAGCTGCCTAAGAGAGAAGACTAAATACTTGCCATGTTGGCCATAGGCAGATGCAGAAGGAGAAGTCCTAAAGTAGCACTGTGATAGACATGTAGGCAATTGATGTCCTACATACACCAGGGGTAGAAGAAACCCTTTACTGTTTTACCTGAGGAGCAGAGAGGCCTCACTTCATCCAGATCAAAGAGGGGACGGCCTAAGCAATTCAAGCCATACTACTGGGGAACAGCCAGCGAGACAAATGCCAGAACATGGTAGTTATGCCCAGACAAAGGACAGAAGAACTACCCTGACAGTACCAGGATGAAATAGTGACCGGATCTGTATGCTGCCGGCCACTCAGAGGACCAGAGTATGAGAGTCCAACAGTCCAGGGGCAGGTAAAGCGAGGGGTTCTGTACCTCGTGTAGTGGGACACGTAGCAGGATGCTTGGGCTTTAGAAAGGATACAGCCCAAGAGGAATACAACAAGGTTACGCTGCCTGAGAGCAGGTAATGAGACTTGTTAGTGGAAACATATAGAAGACAACATGGTGTAGTAACAAGTTACCCCATGATGATCCCCTGAAGTGACAGGCACAGATCATGGAAGTCCTACGAGGATGAAAGGTAATATACAGGGTAACACGAGCAGAGTAGCTGCAAGCAGTAAGTAACAGAAGACCAGCATTCAAGAGATACAAATACCTGGACTGGAAACAGGTAACGTGCCTGGTCAGACCTGTAAACAGAAGCCTACAGTGTGTGCCCTGGGAGCAGGGAAGAGATCAGGACTGTGTCCCTATGTAAATGAGGACTGGATACGAGAACTGCCCAGCATCACCAGGATAGTGAGCAAACCTGAAGGTTGTGTATTACATCGTGTAACAGAATACCACAATCTGTGCACACCGAACTACAGGTAATGTAGTTGGAGCCATATCATGCAGCAGAGGGGAGAGGTCTGAATAACCTTGTACCACCACCTGGGAGGGGGTAACATGTCCAGTTCTATGTCTGTGACATCATGTAGTAAAGGAATCTATGTCATGAAGATGAGAGGCAGGTCTGAAGCACCGCCCGCTAATGGGTGATGTGAGAGACAGGACTGGAAGCTCTGAGTAACACCGGAACAACGACTGGCAATGGGTGATGAGTCTGGTCCCATAACCTGTCTAACAAACCATGTAGCAGACGGTTCTGTTGTGAGAGCACAGGAACACAGCATAGTAATAGGTAATGTGTCTGGTTCCATGTCCTGCTTGCGACATCATTTAGCAAAGGATTCTGCCTCAAGAACACAGTAGTCCCCTTAGGAACGGTAATGTGTCTGGTCTCATGTCCTGCTTGTGAAACCATGTAGCAGAGGGTTCTGCTCAGAGATAGTTTGTCAACGAGTAACGTGTCTGGTTCCATGTACATACCGTGACACTGTGTAGCAGAGGGTTCTGCTCAGGGCACAGATACACTGTCTGGAAACAGGTAACATGTCTGGTTCCGTGTACTTACCATGATACTGTGTAGCAGAGGGTTCTGCTCAGAGCACAGATACACTGTCTGGAAACAGGTAACGTGTCTGGTTCTGTGTACTTACCATGACACTGTGTAGCAGAGGGTTCTGCTCAGAGCACAGATACACTGTCTGGAAACAGGTAACGTGTCTGGTTCTGTGTACTTACCATGACACTGTGTAGCAGAGGGTTCTGCTCAGAGCACAGATACACTGTCTGGAAACAGGTAACGTGTCTGGTTCTGTGTACTTACCATGACACTGTGTAGCAGAGGGTTCTGCTCAGAGCACAGATACACTGTCTGGAAACAGGTAACGTGTCTGGTTCCGTGTACTTACCGTGACACTGTGTAGCAGAGGGTTCTGCTCAGAACACAGATACACTGTTTGGAAACAGGTAACATGTCTGGTTCCGTGTCCTGCTCGTGACACCGTGTAGCAGAGGGTTCTGCTCAGAGCACAGATACACCACCTGGATAGCGGGTAACGTGTCTGATTCCATGTACTTCTCGTGACACCATGTAGCAGAGGGTTCTCAGAGCACAGATACGCCACCTGATAGCGGGTAATGTGTCTGGTTCCATGAACATCTCGTGACACCATGTAGCAGAGAGTTCTCAGAGTACAGATACACCGCCTGGATAGCGGGTAACGTGTCTGGTTCCATGTACTTCTCGTGACACCATGTAGCAGAGGGTTCTGCTCAGAGCACAGATACACCGCCTGGATAGCGGGTAACGTGTCTGGTTCCATGAACTTCTCGTGACACCATGTAGCAGAGGATCTCACTGAGGGCACAGAAACACTGTATGGTGATGGGGAATATGTCTGTGCGTATGTGGTTGGAGGGGAACCAGAGTGTCTGTATATAAGTATTAATGTAATCTTATATATATAAAATCTGACACAGAGGTGTCAACCAGCACCAAAAATGCTGGATCTGCAGACCAAGGGTTGCTGGAACATTATATGGAACATTGGCCATAATAAAACATGATGCAAGCCATTCTCATATATGTAATGGTGTAATAACCACTTCCACCAGTAGGTGGCAGGAGAGATGCATCAAGTGTCCCAAGCTGCTGGAATAGAAGGGTAGTGTGTGTGGTAGCTCCATCAGGAGACCGCACACACACACACACATGGCAGGGGGAGGGGGAAGCAGCATCCCTCAGTGCAGGCTCTGGAGAGAGCCAAAAGGGGGGATGCCACGGTCCGCGCTGCACCCGAAAAGGGGCGGGGCCTACCGGGAGGGGGCGGAGCATCTTACTGTGAAGGCTCCACGGAGAGCCACAGGTAAGATTAAGGTGGGATGCTGAGGCCCACCCGACTCCCGAAGGGGGCGGGGCCTGCCGGGAGGGGGCGGAGCATTCCAGTGCAGGCTCCACAGTTAAGAAGAAAGGCGCAATTCTCCGGGCCGCGCGGCACCCGGAAGGGGCGGGGCTTACCTGAGAAGGCGGGGCATCCCCAGAGCAGGCTCCAGTGAGAGCCAAACATAATGAGAAGTAATGAAGAGGGCCGCGCAGCGCCCGAAAAGGGGCGGGGCATATCAGGAGGGGGCGGAGGTAGCCCTGTGTGTACTCTGGAGAGCCACAATATAGGGAAAAAAAGGGCAGGATGCCGCGGCACCCGGTAAGGGGCGGGGCTTAGGGAAAAGGGGCGGAGCATCCTTTAGTATGGTCTCTAGAGCCACATGAAAAGGAAAAGTGCGGGAAGCTGCGGCCTGCGCAGCACCCAGTCAGGGGAGGAACATCCCTCACAGTGGCACCCAGAGAGAGAGACACTAATAAAAATAAAATGGTGGAGAGGGCTGGCCTGCTACCGACTGAGGGGAGAGGAGTATCTGCCTGGGGAGGGCTGCAAGTGACTGGAGAGGGAGAGCTGCCTATGTGGAGTAAAATGGCGGCCTGGGAGGGAGGGCAGGGGGAATATACTCACCTATATAGGAGCACATACTCACCATTGTCGTCTTCAGCCGGTGGGTGCCTCACCTTAACGAGCCAAGCTTTGGGGGGCGAGGCGGGAAGGGGCTGTGCGGATACAGAGTCCGCAGAAAGGCGACCAGATAGTCAGACTGATCTGGGGCCCTGGTGTCACGTTGCCGGCCGGTGGCGACCGAGGGGTCACAGCCCATTTACATTTATGGTCTGTTCCCTGGTCGCATAGTGGGGGGATCAGGGTGAGTTTTAGATAACCCACCGTGCCCAAGAATCCATAGGACCTATAAGGAAAAAGAAAAACCAACTAACTAAACATAAAGGAAGAAACTGGTCTGGAGAACCCAGACCTGTGTCTGCCTCCTACTGACACTAAGCTAAACTGGTTTAGCTCAGTGCCTGTGGGCGGGTATATCCTGCTCAGGAGGAGTCACTTCCTTTGTCTCTCTTAGTGTCAGCGCCTCCTAGTGGCAGCAGCCTATACCCATGGTATCTGTGTCCCCCAATAAGACGCACGAGAAAGACAGTGTTTCCTGGTTAAGGGTTGCCTTTAGCCAGTCAGCTGCTCTGGACAGAACTGGCAACTGCCACATGTACAGAGACGTCGTTCAGAGCTGCTGGCTGAAAAATCATCATATGATACATGATGTCAGCACAAGAAGTGAGGGCACTGCTTAATACCAGTACTGCTCTATTAGAGCAGCGTACTGATGTTCACATCTAAAAAGATATTCCTTGGCCACAATTTCCCTAATGCCGCAACAGTGCTCCAATCCACAATGTATGGTGCTTATAGGTGCCAAGATGTGACATATCAGGCCCACTCATCCATTTAGTGGCTACAGCGCTTTCCTACACAGACACAGATTTATTTTTTATTTCCCCATCCCGAGTATATAACAAAAAATGTGGCCCTGCCCAGACAACCCGTATAATGTAGATCATGGGAGTGAACTGCAACAAAACAATAGCATATAATGCATGTAGGTGAGTGCATTATTTGCCGCTTTTATTTCAGGTGTACAACGTGGCTATTCATGAATCTTTGTTGTAGTTCTTTATGATTTATAGTTAATTCCCTGCAGCATAAAGGCTACAGGGTGAGTTACTTCTAAAGACTACATATACATAGTCCTTTGCTACTGCGCATATATAATTATTAATATATAAAACGATATATAAAAAAATTGGGTTTTAGCAGGCTTCCTTTAAAAAAACATGTTAATGGGAATTAACTTACCTTAGACAAACCTGGGATTAATTAAGCTGAAATACAACACAAAATATTCTACATATAACAAATTGAAGAGCCAAAACATGCAAAAACTGCATGCACATGCCCAATGTAAACTGGCCAGGAATAAAAATATGGTCATAAAAGCCAAAAACATGTAAACATGAAAAAGCACTGTCCAATTTAGCCATGACTCTGAAATTTAATGACTTACTTTAAGAATCAGACCTTTAGTGCACCACACGTCAAGTTATTTTGTTAGATTATGGGGGACAGGTTGTCTATCATTATAATATAGTATATATTGTTAATTGAAGCAAACTTAAAATGTAGAACATCAAAAATGTTATTAAATGGAAATAATGAAATGGAGCGCGACAGCAACACATAACACCACATAACAAAACAGCAAAGAGCATGCAAATATCAAGAATTGCTAAAAAAAAAATCCTCTATTTGGAATTGTCTGCAATGAACTTTAGTTCACTCTTTAAATGAATGTTGTGAAATACTCAGATACATACTAGCATCTGAGTCATTGCTAATTTGTTTTCCACCGTCCTTTTTGATAGTCATACAGTGTACATCTATCCATCCCCCTACCCACTTCCCCAATGCCCTTTGCCTTATCTATCACTCTAGAAATCTTGCATTGAATACACTCTGACCTTCCCTGGAAGGGCTATAGGCAAATCTATTTACTAAAGGCCCTATTACACAAAGCGATTATCATCCGTATTTGGCCGATTATCAGCCAATACTGAAATAATCACTTTGTGCAATCAGCCGACATGCACGATGCGAGGAACAAGGACCAAGTGAGCGCCGACCTGACAGGTCGGTGCTCGCTTGCATCGCTGATTGGCCCCATTAATAGCGCCTTAAGCCTTTCAGGATCCAAACTTTAGGTTCCAGAATGTCAACGTTTTTTTTTTCTGTTTGCATGTTTCTTTTGTAATTTTAGGATTTCAGGAGTATTTTATATTTGGGAAAAAAAATGAAAAAATATGTTTAGTATAAACAATTTTATTAACCAGCGATGATCGGTGTCCAGCGCAGCGGCTTCATGCTGGTCCTGTGGCGTGTTCACATGACCACTCTTCTAACTCCTCTTCTATCTCCATGTGGATTGAAGACCAGAAGTTGCGGTTTCCAATGCATTCTCTATGGGACTTCCGGCCTTCAATTGACATGGAGACAGAAGAGCGGTGATGTTAATGCGCATGGGATTTAAACAGCACTGCAGGATCGGAATGAAGCCGCGCCATTGGCTAGTATATACTCCAGCACCCAGTGGGGGGACAAATAAAAAATAAAAAAAAATTCCGGAGTGCTTCTTTAAATTTAAAGTAGTTTGGGCTTAGGAGTTCAGACATCAATGACTGAAGCTTTACTTGTGTGCGCCCTCATGAAGTTTAGATTTAGCCTGTAACAATATACAGTAAACTCCCTCCACATAACCAGGAATGTCCGACTTGCACTATGTGTCTTAGTAAGCTCAGCAATCAACCAATGAGCCCTACTTTTTGCTTCGTCCTAGACCTGCTTACTGATGGATTTACTATTGTTGTTGCTGTCTGTTACACAACGTAAGTACAGTATTAATCACGGCCGCTGTTGCCGAATTCCAACACGGACGTGATTAATACTTTACTTTCATTGTGCTGCAGCTAAGGGAATCCCGGCCTGAGTGTATACACTCCGGCCGTGATCGCTAGCGGCGCCGTGACATATTCACTGAATAGCGGCCGCAGAGAACCTGTCAGTTCACACAATGGAGCGTGCGGTTCCGCATCCCAATTCTTCAGAAGTGAAGATCATCCGGCCGGTACTGCAGTACCGGCCAGGAAGATCTTCTCTGACACCGCGCCTTTCTGTGACCCGGCCGTGTCACAGAACGGCCGGTGTCTTACGCCATGTGAACGCGGCCTGAATAGGCATCTTAACAGAAACAAGCAATTACTCACAAAAAAAGTTCACAAAAAAAAAAATTGTTCAATTACTTGCGTTCAATAAGTCAAATGAACAGGGGACTAGCCCAATCTCAACAAACTGCAAAACACTTCACTTAAAAGGATTACAAAACTATAAAACACACAAACCACACCATATATCTGAAAGAAAAATGCTAGCCACAAAGCAAGTTAGTAAACCAATATGTAGAGTTAAAATAAAAATCAAGGGTCATGTGGATTTCTAATAGTTTTCTATCAGAACTTTTTCTTACACACAATATCAATAACTTTGGTAGGCTTACAAAGGATGTCTACCAGCTTAGATAGCAGAAGGAACACCAAACGCTATATTTTTTTTAATAGATCTGCAGTATATTACACGTTAATAATATATTAACAATTAGAAATCCAGTGAGAAATAAAAATGTGTGTAAAGACCCAGTGCTGACTTATTGTCTTAGAATGGCAGGAATAAAAATGCTTGCTGCCCTCAACTACAATTTAGTTTCTTGCCTGAAGGGCTGGTAGGGCTATGGGCACTGATGGCAGTAAGGGCTTTGGAAAAGCCAACACATTCCATGGAGAACACAACTACCTGATGAGGGCTAGGGATAGAAAAGTATTTTCCTGTCAAAACAAAAAGAGAGAAAACATTCAGTGCATAAGAGGATCTATAAAAGGGATTTCACACAGCACTAGAGAACACTTACTGAAGATCTGGTGCATTCAAAATCAACAAAATGTAGACAGTATGGCTTCTCATTACTGATAACACAAGCAGGATACCGGGCTCTTACTATAACTGTGCTCACAAGACACAGCACTGTGGCTATAACAATGGATGTGTGTCGCTGAATTTCTTATAAGACACAGCAGCGCATGTATATAAGTTTATCGCTCACATGGGATATGCTGTTTAGAATTACCTAAAAATTCTTAAAGAGGTGCTTCGGAGACTAAAACATTTTTTTAATACATTGCTTTATTAAAGAAAAACCACAAGTTTTTTATATACATATTTACTTCCAGTGACTGGCAGCAGTAAGGAGTGACACAGTCCCCTCTGCTGCTACTGACATTTGTGTACGGAACTGCAGCCCCCGCTCTGCTCTAGTACCACTACACATCATTATACAAAGCAGGGTCCCCACCCCCACCACCACCTATGTTGTACCATATATTCTTATATACAGTACCTGGTCAGGAGGCTGCCGAGACAATCACTGTGTCCGGCAGCCTCTGCACAGTGAGCAATCACCATTGCTCTGCTTCTAGTACAGTGAGCATTGAAAGCTCTCATAACTCACTATGCAGAGGCTGCCAGACACAGCTATTGTGTCGGACAGCCTCCCCAACAGGTACTGTATATAAAGATATACAGTACACAGAGGGGAACGTTACGCTGCTCTGTACAGCACTTTGCAGCAGGACTAGATCAGAGCAGGAGATGAGGAGCTGAAGGGCTTAGACAGGCCACGTCCCCCCTTCCTGCTGCCAGTCAATGGAGGTGAATGTGTACGTTAAAAAAAATTATTAATTCTTTTTTAAAATTAAGTTATATTGCATAAAAACTAATGTTTAGTTTTGGAGTACTCCTTTAATAAAAGCCTGATCCAGATTACTCTGGACCTCAGACTGGGCCGAAGGTTACCCTTCAAGTGAGGCAATGACTCTAAGCACACAGCCAAGACAATACAGGGGTGGCTTAGGGACTATTCTATGAATATCCTTGAGTGGCCCAACCAAAGCCCTGACTTGAATCCAAATGAACATCTCTGGAGAGACCCGATAATGACTGTCCACCGCTGGTACCCATTCAAGCTGACAGAGCTTGAGGGGGATCTTCAGAAAATAATGGCAGAAAAAACCCAAATCCAGGTGCAAACCTTGTGGCATCATACCCAAGAAGACTGGAGGCTCTAATCCCTGCCAAAGGTGTTTTAACTAAGTACTGTATAAAAGGTCTGATTATTTGTGTCAACGCAATATTTAAAGTGTCACTGTCGTGAATTTTTTTTTTGCAGAAATCAATAGTCCAGGCGATTTTAAGAAACTTTGTAATTGGGTTTATTATCCGAAAAATGCATTTTTATCATGAAAAAGCAGTTTGAAGCTCTCCCCCCCCTGTCTTCATTGTTCTCCTATGGAGAGAGCTAAAGAAAAGACCAAAACAGGACAACAAAGAGTTAATCTACAAATCCCTCAAGGGATATCTCCTGTGACAGTCACCAGTGACCTGTCTGAGCTCGGATTACAGCTGTCACCCAGCTCTGTGCCTGTAATCCTCTGTTATCTGCTTTCTGCTGCCGGCTAACTCCCTCCTTCCTCCTCCCCCCTCCCCTCTCCCTAGAGCAGACAGGGACGACTCCTGCAACAAGTCACAATTTTCAGATTTTTTGGAGTGGATGAAAAAGAGGAAGGAGGGGGGGACCTGGGAAAAGGCTTTTTACATGCAGATAATGGCAGATTTGGCTAATAAACCCAATTACAAAGTTTCTTAAAATCGCCTGGACTATTGATTTCTGCAAAAAAAAAAAAAAAAATACGACAGTGACTCTTTAAGATTTTTCTTCTCAATAAAATGGATTTTTAACATTCTGTTTTCACTTTGTCATTATGGGGTATTGCATGCAGAGTGCTGGAGGAAATTAGATTTATTTATTTCACAAAGCCATGGCAGAACAAAATGTGAAAAAGTGAAAATGTCTGAAAACTTTCTGGATGCACTGTACAGTATAACTGTGCTAAGTTAATTATTATTTTTTTTAATTCTAGAACTAGAGATCAAAGGAGACTCAAAGTGCTTATACACCTTTAATAACAAGCTTCAGTCACTCACCCCTGGCAATGGCTTATCTCTCAGAATAACAAAAGGAACTGTTACAAGTCCTAAATATCTCACCCCCACCCCCATATCTGTTAGGGAGATGTCAAGAAGTCCCAATACAAATAATATAACTTGTCCTGCCAAAGTAGTCCGGTGTTCACCACCCTACAAAGCCTGGGATATCTATGTATCAATCTATCTATCACACAATTGGACAACCTCTTTAAACACTTGCTTGCACACCAACTATCCTGCCTTATTAAGGGCTACAGATTTATAACAATAGCCTACACGCCTATATAGAGAAGGAGCAAGTGGGCACCTATCCAGCAAGGAAGGTAGTATGGTCGGAAAGTCCACTGATAGAATGTCATCATTAGCCTTCCATCCTAAGTTACGACATGCTGCAAATCCACAGCATCGTGAAATCCAGTAAAACCTATATAACATGCTTGTAGTCATGGAACTATAACCAAGAACCAATCGGCTAGAAAGGCATTGGATGGTATGTTTTGCTGGATACTCTGATCTGGATTTGCCACATCTTATAACTTTTAAAGATAGGAGAATAAAAACTGAATTTCAATAGTGAATGTACTGACCTGTCTATGGGATGAAGAGCCATGCAGGCCAATAGGTGAGCTGGCCTGTATCACATATTTATACTAAATAGGGGCCTATGCTAGGTATATAATGAAAAGGAGTAAGACAAGAGGACTTAAATCTATATCTATCTCTCTCTATATCAGCCTCAATTTATAAACAATGTTTTTTTTAGGACTTACAGTACATTACATTAGGACATACATTGAAACAAAAGACAACACAATACATTACTAACATACAAGCAGGTTGCAGTGCTATACATTACTGGCGTACACAAATGTGCAACACATAAAACATAATGGAGCTTAGTACCATAACATAATAATATCTTGTCAGGACTTCTATGTCACCCCCAATAACATGTAAACAATGACCAACCTGTGGCTGGTTTTACAGGCATTTGTCCCCTGCATGGAATCCGAGCTCCTCCGCCAAAGACTGCAGACCACATTTTGTCACTCAGAGGATGAGCAACAATGCAGAACAACTCTTGGCTCGAATGAGTGGCTAATCCATGGATGAAGAGACTCAGGTAGACGGCAGTAAGAATTTCACAAAGCAGGATTGTAAGGCCTGGTTGGGCTTCTTCTCCAGCAGTATTAAGCATGCGGATTAAACTACTGATCCCTACATTAGAAAAGACATAGCATTACTATAAGGCGGCTCAACATGTTTAGGTGGTGTCTCACACCTGCATTACTAGCCAGTAGCTGACAGCAAAGTATCAGGTTCTGAACTCTAGACCCACAATCTAAACCTATCAATGGGGATATTGCACTTGAATGATACAACATAGTAGACTACAATACTCTGAAAAGAGGTTTACAGTAGGAGAAAAAGTAGTATAGTAAAGTAGTATAATTAAAGGTCCTATGGGTCATGTATGTCTCAAACAGAGTAAACACCAAGAAATTTCCCCAATGTACAACTCTGACTAATGTTTCTAAATATGATGTGAACAGAACCTAAGATCAAACACACTTAAACTTCTCAAGCTAATACTTCACCAACACTTATATTGCATTTACTAGTGAAGCAGATGTCTCCCAGGATATGAGTCTAGGTTTTGACCAATAACATATGTACGGACAAAGGGCAAGTCATTTGTATTTCTTGTCTAGCAGGTATAGCTGAGCGCATATACAGTAGCTTTGTAAGCTCAGCAGTCGGCTTATCTGCCGGCTGCCATTTAACTCTGCTTTGCTCCAGGTGCCTAGGAAAGCTGATTCTAATTATGAGAAGCTTCTTCCAGTTTCCCAGGACTGGATGCAGCTTTTCCCAGCACCCGAGCAGAGCCGCACTCATCTTTACTAGCAGGTAGATTATATTTAAAAATACTCACAGCATCCTGCCATAGAGAATACTTAAAATGTATGCCTTGGTTGTCTAGCAAGTGGGTAAGCAGAGTAAGCTACTTCTATCAATTGCTTAGTGAGTGGATTACTGTAGGTGTAAATGACATGCATCCCTTGTACAGGAATTAAGTGGGGTGTAATAGAGAAACATTACCTGGCCAATGGGTGGGCGAAGTGTTTGGTATGACTGCTTCATCCACACTTGTGCGCAGAGGTTGTCTCTGGATAAGAAGAACGCTCTGGTACACCATGCCTGTAAATGGGTTGGTCTGAAGGGAAGAGCTGGGGGGAAATGTTCTACAGTCATATCAAATTATATTATAAACAATTACAGCAACTAAAAAAAAAATCCTTCTCTCCTTCAGATGGGTTTTGTCCTATTAAGTCATATACATATAATAGAAGGGGAATTGCAACTTATATGACTCATCCCTCAACTACAGGCGATCCGCAACTTGCTGCTTCACTCTAAGGCGAGACTTGAGCCCCTGTTCTTTAAGGGGTACTTCAGGCAAGGGCCTTTTTTTGATATATGCCCCGGGATGGGTTGTTTAAAAATAATAAAGCACTTAACTCACTGGCTCGGTGGCTGGGCGAGTCTGTAACGTCACAACAAGTCGTCCCAGAAGCGGCCAAACAGTGGTTAAATACCAGCAGCGCCACAGGAGCCGTGGAGTCAAGTGTGCTTTATTATTTTTAAATAACCCATCCCCAGGTATATATATACATGTCTAAAAGCCCCTTGCCCCGGTAGATAGGACACTGTATAGTGTTGTAAGTTAGAATACTCCTGTAACCAGATAGGAAAGCAACTACAAAGTGGCTCGACCATTTATAACATGATCGGGTTGAACCATCACTAAATACAAGATTTTTATATAACATTATGGGATCTATACCTGCTGGCTGGTGCTCCGCAAAGGCACTGATAGATACAAGCAGACAGAGATGCAGCCAGAGTGTGCATTACATAGATCTGAAAAATAGAGAAATGTGAAACATAAGCACATTATTACCAACCACATTTATAAATACACACACTTATGTGACATACACCATACCTTATTACTACGGACATCAGGGTGAGGTGGTGAATCAAGATTTATTATGGCATGTAGAATATCATGAGTTAAGTTACTGAGGTGTAATAAGGGATTGGCCACAACAGTTTTGGCACTTGCTGTGCAAGCAAATAAAAGTGGGATAGAGGTCTGTTCTGTCTGAGGGTTGGAAAGGAGAGATGTATCCTATAAAGAAAAAAAATAAATTACTTCTCAAACAGAAACATGTAAAGAAACATCATACACCAAACACACAACATATACAGCAGATGAATTTTCTGAATTCAGAAGACCAATAACGTTCAATAAATATCCATGGCCTATCTGGGGCCTTTAGGACACACTGGGGCCTTTAGGACACACCATTTTGGGTAAGATTTTTGTCATTTGCTGTATATTTAATATTGCCTAGTCCTTATAATTGCAATTATACAAAACATATAATATTGCCGCTCTATGGTACTTTTGGTGCTCTTTGCCGCCGGATTGCCAGATGAACTAAGCTCCCCAAAGGAAAGTGCACTCACAACTGTCCTTGAACTGAGCATGCCTGGCCAACCTTGGTAGGTCATAATGCAGCAGTCCAGCATTCATAATTCTTAAGTTATATAAACAGTGTATTTGTAGTGCGTAGTGTTACACAGCTTATGTAAGTCCACCAAGTGGTTATGGGGTTATCCAGCATTAGAAAAAACAAAGCTACTTTCTTGCAAAAACGTCACCACCCCTGCCCGCAGGTTGTGTGTTATTACAATTCAGCTTCATTCACTTCAACAGAACTGTGCTGCAAAACCCAAACAGACGTTTAAATAAGTGGGACTTATACAAAATGCATAAAACAACCTATTGTTTCTAATTTCTCGATCACCTCTGGCGACTGCAAAGAAATGGAGGGGAACCTGCATCTATCAGACATTTATGACTGTACTCTGTCAATATGCTATACCTGTCAAGATGAGAATGCCTCTTCTATAAACGTGGTCAAGATGTATTAAAACTTTTGACAACAAGGTATTGTGTCACTCGGTTTTTGCTGCCTAAATGAAGACAGCATAAACTAGTGACAAGACTGCTAAACAGAACAGTGTATTACTAACATCATTCTGTTTACTTGAGAATGGGTTTGTCCCACACCACTCATTCTACCCGCTGGCTGCTGATTGACAGCTGTCTGACTATACACAGAGTGTGTGTGTGTGTGTGTATGTGTAATATTGTGTATATATCCATCCATACACACAGCAACATGGACACTTCTTGGTCTGGTCCATCTAGTCTGCCCTTTTTGTATTCCCTTTCTTATTATCTTAGGATAAATATATGTTTATCCCAGGCAGGTTTATATTCAGTTATTGCAGATTTACCAACCACATCTGCTGGTAGCATACTACCCTTTCAGTAAAGTAATATTTTCTTGTGTTGGTTCTGACCTTCCCCCCAAATAATCTCAGACTGTGTTCCTGTCCCTCTTGTCCCTGTGTTCATTTTTTTATTAGAGGAAGCTGGTGCTCATGAATACCTAGGACTACTGAGCACATAATACATAATACATGCACATAATAGAGAGAACTAGTATATAGAGTCGTGATTATTCAGTAGGGTATCTCCAAATCAGCTGCACAGAACAATATAGGTGATACATTATTCTGTTCTGTCACTATTTTATACTACCCTTTGATAGGGCAGAAAAACCTACTGACAGAGTGAGCGTCTTTAGAAGTGGGCCAACACCTCACAGCAGATCTTCACATGGCTAAGGCCGCTTTAAACGGAACAATTATCATTGTTAGCTAGCACCGATCTGATAGGTTCCATAAGTGAGTGATGAACTATTACACAGCTTGCTAACTGTGCAGCAAGGTCTTCACAGGCATTGTTAGTGATATCCGTGCAGCCCTTCTGGTATAGAGAATAATAAAAGTATACACTTAATTGTCTGCCCCCTCCGGTGTCCTGGTGTCTTTTTCCAGCTAACTGCAGCTGCTGCTGAAGCTTCTGATCCAGTCTCTGCAGTGACAGGACTCTCAGATAATCACTGATTGAGGCAGGACAGCACGGCCGCCAGTCATTGGCTGAGCGGCCTGTCACTTCAGAGGTGTATCAGTGTGCCAGAGTCGGTTGCAGTTGGGGAAAAGGCAGTAGGACACCGGAGGAGCCTGGAGAGGTAAGTATATAGTTACATAGTTAATACGGTTGAAAAAAGACACATGTCCATCAAGTTCAACCAAGGAGGGGATGGATACAGGGAAGGGGGAGGGGTGATAGGTTCTATACATATGCATCTATATTATTTTGCTCTAAGAACTTGTCTAGCCCTGTTTTGAAGCCCTCTACTGTTTTTGCTGTGACCAGAACCTGTGGTAGACTGTTCCACAGATTCACAGTTCTCATGGTAAAGAAGGCTTGTCGCCTCCAGAGATTGAACCTTTTTTTCTCCAGGCGGAGGCAGTGCCCTCTTGTCCTTTGAGGGGGTTTTACCTGGAACATCTTTTCCCCATATCTCTTGTAGGGGCCATTTATATATTTAAATAAGTTAATCATATCTCCCCTTAAACGTCTCTTCTCCAGACTAAACAAATGTAATTCTTTTAATCTCTCCTCATAACTAAGATGCTCCATTCCCCTTATTAGTTTAGTTGCCCGTCTTTGTACCCTCTCCAGCTCTAGGACATCCTTTTTATGAATCGGGTTCCAAAACTGGACAGCATACTCCAGATGGGGCCGCACCAAAGCTTTATAAAGCGGTAATATTATATCCCTGTCCCGTGAGTCCATGCCTGTTTTAATGCATGACAATATCCTGCTGGCCTTAGAAGCCACTGACTGACATTGTGTGCTGTTCTGTAGTCTATTATCTACAAGTATACCCAGATCCTTCTCCATCAGCGACTCTCCCAGAGTAACTCCCCCCAGGACATATGATGCATGTGGGTTATTAGTACCCAGGTGCATAACTTTACATTTATCCACATTGAACCTCATTTGCCATATACTTTATTATTTTATATAGACTGACATTAGCCACTGGCTATGTACCTATTACATGTAGCAATGTGCGTCCGATGGCCATTGATTTTATAACGTGCTAAGAGACAACAATCAGACAATGACTGGCTCCTCGGCTGATCATTCTTTATATTACACAGAGCGAAATCGGCCAGATTCAGCAGATAATTGCTCTGTGTAATAGGGCCCTTAAGCACGCATGGGGAAGGCCATATTAACAATCTCTTTATTGTTTGGGTGACCCTGTGCTGTAGTCGGTGGTCAGCTACACATTCCCTTTTGAACGTTCATCTTGTTTGGCTAATAAATGCCCAGTGTAATAGGGCAGTAAAACCTTAATGGGGGCAACAGTGTATGAGTTCGACCACCACTCATTTAAAAAGGGGGGACATAAGGCCCCTTGTTCGTGTGATTGGTGGTTGTCCTAACCGTTAACTTCCCAATCTGACAGTTATAACCTATGCTGTGCATAGGTAATTAGGTAATTGACTATGAGACAAACATGCTTTTCCATCTCCCACTGACTTAATATTAACACCTTTGTAATTAAAAAACACTCCGTACCTGCTGAGACTCTTGAAGAAGTAATATCAATTCCATTCGGACAGAGGCTAGCCCACCACCATGAGATCCATGCAGGACGCAAAAACTCAGAAACATTCTCAGAAGGGACTGAAATTTTAGCAACCACTGACGTCTTTGGGAAAGTTCATTCCTCTGCTTTGTTGTCACTTGATCAGATGAATTATCCAAACTGTCCTCATAAGAATAGTCAATAGCTCCTGCTAAGTTTAGCTCATTCATGTTGGTACTGTAGTCACATATCTTCTGAAGGGCTACCACTGCTCTCTCTAGCCAACTATATAGCTGATACCGCAGTTTTCCACCATCAACTTCATAACCAGTGGATAATGTCCGCAGCTCACCAGTAAGAATCTTTAGACATGCTCTAAATTTTAGCTGTGCAGCTATGACATCTTCACACTCACTTAGGATATCATTTCCATCAACGCTAGATTCTGAGTAACTAGTAGTAGTGACCTCTGGCTTTTCACTTACTGTACTTTGTGAAGGCTTCACATCTTTCATTGACAACCCAGACCCTTCAGATTCCTCATCTGTATCACTGTCCCACTTTAATTCCAAAGGTTCATCTTCAAGTGCCATTGATGGCTGGCTCCAGTCAAATAGATTGGCAGACTGTTTCTGCTTCTCTAAAGACACATCAGATACTCCATTGACCAAGGAACTTGACCAATCAAAGTCACAAGCAGAGTCTTTCTTCTCTCCTAATGCAGGAGACAGTGGTGTGGAGACCTTGCTTGTTTCTGCTAAACTTGACGTTCTAAAAAATAGTTTTGACTTCTTAACTACTTTGGGCATTTTGGATAATACTTCGAGAGCTAACATTGGGCAGCCAGCTCTTAGATGGGCATGTGCCGTAGTAAAAAATAACCTTCTTTCCCCCAAGTTGATTTTGTCAGCCACACCATTTTCTACAGACAGACGCATTTTAGTGGATGATGACTCTGAAGATCCAAAGTGTCGCCTTAACAACATGGGATGAGTTCTTAAGAAATTGTAGAAATTAAAGACTGATGGATCACAACTTGATGATAGGCTCCAGGAGTCCTCTGTAAAACAATAACCAATATTAGTTAGGAACAAAGGCTTATGGGTAAGAAAATATTGGGGAAGTAATGTATTACCTAGGATCATTTTTGAGTAACATTTTCCACACAGTTATTAGGGGGAAAAAAAGGAAATTGCACAACAAACAGTTTCCAAACAATGTAACACAAAGAAAACAAGAAAAGTGTAATGCTTTGTTCTGTGTCAACAAAACATAGGCTGTCAGTGACAAAACAGCAGGATGGGAAAACACTGCAGGCACAAGATGACATAAGATGATGGCTGCATGGGTCTGCATTGTATGGACCATAAATCCATTCTGCCATAGCTAAACAGAACATATCCAAAAAGGGCTTTATAAAACTAGTCTGTAATATTACCCTTTTTTCACACACTCATGTAACATTTTACAGTCAAATAATAGGACTCTGGCCAAATGAATACACCGTGACCTGCACAAGCTTTACAAAGGAGAATCTGCTGCCAGTCATTCTTTACAATTCTCCTTTTGTCTAATCCTACTTGAGCTAGTTTGCTTCTAGATTTACAGATTACCCTGTTAACCTATTACTATCAATGAAGTATGTATACAGATATGCCATCTTTTCTTTGCTAGGACACAAATCTGAGAGCCTTCAGGACAAGTATGATCCTCAAAATGAAAAAGATAGATAAAAAAAACACAGATAAATTAACCTCTTACAAGAATATAGTCTGATCAGTTGCTGTGTCATAATGAAGGTTTAATTGCCAGACTTTTTAGTGTCTGTCAAAAGAAGACACTTTTTGCACATGGAAATTACAATGAAACCACCTTTATCCTAAGCACTGTAAGAAAAAAAAGAAAAAGAAAAAAAAAGAAAAAGCTGAGCTCCCAACGTTCTGGGCAACAACATTGTTTTCCTGTTAGAGAAGTTGTCCCAACTTGCAAAGCGCAAGACTGCTGGGAACTGCTGTGATTACTTCCAAAGAGAAGAAATAGAATGGGACAGTGGGATGCACATTGCCACTCTAACAGGAGACTTGGGTCCCTGTTCTCAAGATCACAAAGGCTCCTAGCAATAGGAACACCAGCAATCAGATAGTAATTTCCTATCTTCAGGATAATCTATGGTACAAGTAGTGAGAAATTATAGAGCAAGTCTAAATGATAACAAAAAAATTATAAACCACATGCTTAAAGGGAACCAATCAGCCTAATTGGGCTGATATGGTTCTCAGGAATGCTGTATAAAACTCCTGCAGCAGCACCGCCGCACCGGCCGCAGCAGGAGCTTTATACCACAAAAAAAAAAAAAGTGTTTTATTCTCCGGGCGCGTGACAGATACGGGCAGGGAAGTAGTCATCTTGGCGGCTCCTGTCTAGTCACCGTGCTCTGCCCGCCAGCGCGCTCCACAGGATAATTGACAGGCAAAGGCTAGTAATGGACCTCTCTGCCTGTCAATCATGCCCTCCGAGCGCACTGACAGAGTGGGGAGCCGCCCAAATGACTACCTCCCCGCCCGTGCACAAAAACACAGAAAAATGCAATAGCTCACCCCAACAGCAAGATACAGACCCACCATAGACATGAAAATAGTTAAAAGCAGCCCCCCCAACTGCTAAAAAAAACTCCCACAAAAATAGTGAGTCTCTTGGTTACTATTTGCAAACAGTGTAAACTGCCTCACCACGATAAGGTGGACTCATATCGAGGCAGACCCTACACTGTAATGGCCTCTCCATGGCGTGTAATACGCCTAAGCTCTGGGCATGCAAGATCCATCTAATACCTGCAAAAATAATTGCACCACCTGGGTGGGAAAGGTGGAGTGCACGACCAGGTAGAGGCAGCCACTCCCCCCAACTGGAACACAGAAAAAAAAAAAAAAGACAAAATTGGTCAGCTCTCCTAGAAAACCCTTCACACCTCACCGCCCACGTCTGTCACGAGCCAGGAGAATAAAACCCTTTTTTTTCTCCAGTATAAAGTTCCTGCTGCGGCCGCGGCCAGTACATGCCGCAGCTGCTGCAGGCGCTTTATACAGCACTCCTGGGAACCATATCAGCCCAATTGGGCTGATTGGTTCCCTTTAAACACTGCATCTTCCAATGAAATTCCTGCTCAGCCAATTACTGGCCTTCCTTATTCACTTATTCACTAATGGTTTGTTTACACAGTGAGTTCGCAGCAGATTTCACACTGTGTTATGCAGCAAATTTGCTGCGATACTAGGTAACATTTCAGTCTATGGCCCTGAAATTTGTAACACTTTTTTGTTATGCCACTGCGAAAATGTAGTAAAAGCCATATTTAATTAATGAACCGCCAGTAAAAGTAATAAACAGTAAATGCTTACCCACCAACGCACCCTTGTTATGCTCCTGCTTAAGTCTTCGTGTCCCTGGTTCCTGCTCACTGATGACAAACTCAGCCAATCACTGAGCTGTCCAGCCACAGCCAGTGATGGGATAAGCAGGCTGTCAGTGAGCAGGAACCCGAAAAGTGCGACGAGGGAGGACAGGCAAGCATTGGACTTTTTTTTTTTTTTTTTGGTTTATTATTTTACTGGCAGCTAATTTGTCAAACATGACTTTTACTACATTCTTGCAGCAGAATGAAATGCAGGGCCATAAAACGCAATGTTACAGAGTAATGCAGCGGATTTGCTGTAAAACTGACAGCGTTTAATTGGCTGTGAACACACCCTAAAAAACATTTTGCCACTAAAATACCCTTTAACACCTTTCACTGAAGTTAAAGTGCTCACCTTCTTCATCTCTGAACAGCTGCTTCAGCAGGGTTTCTAATGACCTTTTGTAATCCTCCAAAATCCAGTAGGCCATGCTGCGCACAAAGGGGTCAGGATGCATAGAAGACAGAGTGGGATCTCGGCCAGGTGACTCGATACCCAGCACTTTCTTAAGCAAGATTGATTTATAAGTTGAAGATTTTTCAAATTCAGATTCGTAAAGCCTCGATATGACAAGAGCAAGCTGGATGTCATGTAATTTTTCAAGACAGACCTGAAAAAGGAAAAAAAAATAAATGATATGCTTTATAGTGCAGCTTTGCAGACCAGGCAATATAAGAAACATTTATAATGAGCAAGAATAAACCTATTCATTTTATTTTAATCAAATTATGTGGTTTTATAAAATGACTCAGGAAATTCAAGTGCATAATTATGTTCTTTATAGTACATAAAACGAAATGTATTCCAACCTCCACTGCATCCTTCAGAGACCCAGCTAGAAGAAAGAAAGCTGCAGAGTGCTCAAAGCGTTGTTTGCCGAGTAGAGAGAAAGCATTCTTCAGAGCTGCTTTCCGCCATCTCTCTTCACTGAAGTTGTTCCCAAAAAATTTTGTCAACTTTGAATCTTTCTGAGACCTAACATATTAAAATAGAAGGGGGGTTGAGATAACAGAAGATATTACATGCAAAAAATACACCAAAAATGTTCCTAGTACAAAAGCTGAAACTCATATTTATTACATTAAGAGGACTAGATTACTTTTTTACTTGAGCAGCGTTCTACAGATTATGTATATATTTTACAAATCTTATCATCCAAAATGTTCCCCATCCCTATATGCTGCCAGAAAACTCATCTATCCATAAATAACTGGAGCATATAACAATAGGCATCACTGTGCCTCCTCTATAGCAGTACACTGCACGCATGCTCCCCATAGGTAGCCATTTCCGGCTGCAGGCAGAGGTGGGGGGAGGGCAAGGGGACACAGAGCTGCATGAGTAGAGAGAAGAGGGCCGCAGGGAATGCACATTGTATTAAGGCCCTATTCCACGGAACGGTTATTGTCTATTCGGCCGATAATCATCCCGTGGAATAGAGGGCAACGATCAACAGACATCGTTCATGTCGGCTGATCGTTGCGTCGCTTGTTTTTCCAACATGTTGAAAAACATGCAACTGGGATAGCAGCGGCGGCAGTGAGAGGGGAACGAGGAGCAAATGAGCGCTGACAGCGCTCGTTTGCTCCTCTGCATCGCCCCATGGAATAGGGGCTTTAGTAAGTCATCAAGTAAAATAAATGTAGTGCTTTGTAAATGAAAAAACAAACGAACAAAACAACATGGTAAAAGATGGCCAAAGCCCTTTAAATGTCCTTACTAGAGATGAGCGAGCATGCTCGAGTCCATCCAAACCAGATCGTTCGGCATTTGATTAGCGGGGGCTGCTGAAGTTGGATACAGCTCCAAGGTTGTCTGGAAAAGCAGCAGCCCCCACTAATCAAATGCTGAACGATCTGGTTCGGATGGAATAGAGCATGCTCAAGGTTTGCTCATTGTTAAATACGATGTGTTTTACAATGAACAATATCTTGTTATAATATAATGTAAGTCATATATACTGCTGACCTCACCATAATAGCACAACACTATTCACTGTATAAAGTAACTGTAATACTGACATAATATCATATTCTATACTAAGGGGACGTGTATACGTTGGAAACAGATACATAAGCACTATTCACGATTCCATGACGTATGTAGGGTGGTGATGCCAGTACACAGCACGATAACTATACATCCATAGCTGGAAGCAGGTTATGCTGATGCATAGAGAAAGAGTTCTATATTTGTTATGGTCATATATGTGCAGACACACACACACTCAATTATAATAAACACGCCCACACATGACATTGACAGTGAGTCATGAACCCTATATAAGATGGTAGTCACCAAGATGGAGGGGGGTTGGATCAGGGCTGTGAGCCCTATGTCACAAAAAGGATCCAGAGCCTTCAAGGAGAAGGTTGTGTCGCATGAGGAACACATGACGGAAGCATGAAGGAAGGAATGTCATCCAGGATGCTTGAGTGAAGCAACAGCTGCCTGAAGCTCGTGACGATTTGTGAGACAAACCCTTCACTTCAAAAGATTCTCATATGAACTATGGACACTAGACACTAAGGGCTGTAAGACATTTCTCTGATATTCATTTCTATTCAATTCTGTAACTTTCACTACTTTTAAAGAAGAAGCAATAAATCACCATTTTATAAAGAAACCTCTCTGATGTCATCCTACTGCGGCGAGCCATAAACCACAGGTGCTAACGCCATTTTCTACACTCATCTCTAGTCCTAACTGAATGTTTCAAATAGATTAAAAAAAAAAAAAAAAAAAACTCACCTATATAATCCCCAAATCACAGCTTTCTTTTTCATGGCAAGGTAGAATATGGCAGCATCTAAGGGGTCGTTTTTTCTCTGGAAAGCTGCCTTTGCAATCTGTAATAAATACGCGGAATTATAACAAACATCGTAAAAGGTACAGAAGTATAGAACAAAGTATGTTTGTAAACATCATACTAATCCTATACTGATAATTTTACATGTAGTCTCTAGTGACGAGTGAACTTGCTGAACGCTCGGGTTAACCGAACACTCAGCATTTTACTGCCACTTTTTGGAGAAGTTAAATGCAGGCCTGGAAAAGATGTAACCATGATTTCCTAGCAGCCCTAGAGCTGCATCCAACTTCTCCAGCCACGGGGAGTGAAATGCAGAGCGTTTGGGTGAACCTGAACAGTCGAAAAATTTACTCATTACTAGTTGCCTCCTTTCTTTTATATTAGAAGTACAACACAAAACCAAGATCACTGTCCTCTAGCAGTGTTAAAAATATCAGAAGAGAAAACTGCCTTATTCCAACCTAACACATCTCGGACAGAATTTGTCAAGGAACAGTTCTCTGCTTTTACAGAATGCATTTTTACCTCAAGCATTACCTTCTACTTCCTAATTTAGCCAATTTTTTAAAGAGTCAGTTTTCCAGTGAAGTTTACGATCAGAATCAGTCTAATAAATAGAATAAATTATGCTTTATTCAGGATGGTGGAAAGTGCCAGAGACACTGAAGTTAAGTGTGACCTTTATCTTAGTTCACGTACCTTTAAGCAAACCATAGTGGGGTTTCAGAATTATGATTTGGGAAAAGGTAATTGCTGAAAATCTGACATTTATAGTGAAGTAACAGGCAGAATGCTGATTTCAACTAAATAACTTATATTCATGGATAAGGAAATACTCTATTAAGAGAACTAGAGCATCCAAGGAATTCTTGCATAATCACTAGTTATCTGATGGTTGACATGGATGTCCTTGTGGAGAACGGGTTGTCCCTCACATTGAGCATATGGATTGATATGTAGTACATGGACTGGTGATATATATTTTTACCACTAACCAATTTTAGGTCTTAGATGCCAGGGAGAAGATGAAAAAACCAGCACTAAACCACAGATTTGCTCATCAGCGACTATTTGTTTACTTGTGCAGAATCAAAAAGTGTTAACGAGGAGAGGGATGGAAGCAGAACTTTGTTTCCTAACGTGTTTGTTAGAGATGAGCGAACCTGGAGCATGCTCGAGTCGATCCAAACCCGAACTTTCGGCATTTGATTAGCGGTGGCTGCTGAAGTTGGATAAAGCCCTAAGGCTATGTGGAAAACATGGATATAGTCATTGGCTGTATCCATGTTTTCCAGACAACCTTAGAGCTTTATCCAACTTCGGCAGCGCCTGCTAATCAAATGCCGATCGTTCGGGTTCGGATCGACTCGAACCCGGTTCGCTCATCTCTAGTGTTTGTACCACAAAACTGTAAAAAGAATTTTAAAAAAAATATCCTAAGGCTATGTTCACACTATGTAAGTACCGAAGCAATCACGACCGTTGTTGCTGATTTGCAACAACGGCCATGATTACTACGGTACTTACATAGTGCTGTATCTGAGGGAATCCCGGCCACTCTGTTATACACATAGTATATACTCTGGCCAGGATCCCTAGATTCTTTGAATAGCGGCCAAAGAAAACCTGTCAGTGCACATAATGGAGTGTGCGGCTCCGGCCGCACGCTACATTGTGAGCAGTGGGAAATTCGGAATCAGGCTCACACTGATGCGCCCGCATCCAGATTCAGCAGAAGTGAAGATCAGGATGATCTTTTCTGACATCGGACATTCCGTGACCCGGCCGGTGTCTTACTACGTGTGAACATAGCCTAATAGTACAATATCCAGTCCCTTTTAATTATAAAAATCTAAGCATTTTCAGCATACCTTTTCAATGCACATCCTTAAATTGTTTGTGTTTCTCACCCACCAGCCTATCCCCATTGCCCTGAGCTCTGCCCAGGTGGGATCACTTTTTTGCATTGCTGGGAGTGAAGTAAGGAGCTGTTCTTCTGCCACAGAATGAAAAGCCCATGCGAAATGACTTGTAGACAAGCCTGGGGAGGATGAAAAAAAAGGCAATAAATTTAAACTAGAACCCATGAAGCCTATAAAGCATTGTATAAGGAAAGCCTGATCAGTTAATGGCTTTCTTTTATATATAAAAGGGCAACCTTCTGTTTATTATTATAGTTATATCAATCAATGACCATTTACTGAGGAATATATTAACTGTTCAGTGTTGGGTAGGTTTGATTATTAGAAGTATATAACATACATAAGTACAGTGACCAGCTCACTTTGATTCTACTTCACATTTGCTGACTAGCTGCTTTACACAGCACCATTACCTTGATGAGAAAGCTGAGCTCTGTATGCTGGAGGAAGGGAAGTAGTGAGAAAGGTATGAAGCCGAACGGCCAGAAAAAATTTCAGACCACATTCATCAAGGGTCTCTCCACCTGTCAGAAAGAATTCATAGGATTTATTTAGAATTCAAGGATACATGTGCAGATGATACATCAGCAGGTCACCTCAAATCAGAGACCATGCATTTGGAAAAACTAAACAAGAAATTAAATAAATGGATAATCCATATAGTTTAAAAGTATGTTACCTTGACTACGGTCTCTGCTTTCTCCAATATCAGTACTTGTTGTGGCAATAGTATCTGCTAGGGCCATTAGAGACATTTGCTCAATGCGTGTCAAACCAGGTAGGCTAGAATGGAGCAAATGTTTAGATAAAACTTTTGAATGTTCTGGCCCAAAATAGGTAGGACTGTACTGAGACAGGTCGATGACTTGTGGCTTAGTGTTTTCTTCTTCGGAGTCCAACATTGTAAGCTCATCAGTGCTCAGAGGAGGAACCTGAAAGAGTTCATCATAGTTTTCTCCATTTGCATTGGTATCATTTTGCTTGTTGGAATTGTTGTGATTGCTGGATTTCTCTACTGTAGAAGTGAAAGCATTATCGTCATCCGCAGCAAGAAGAGCATACAATGGTAAGGGAGGTACAGAGTCAATTTCAGTGTAATCTGCAGTCTCTGGCTTGCTGAATGTTTTGGGATCTCGGGAAGTGCTGCCACTGGCACTAATGGAGAGTGAGCGGAGCCTGCGCTCCTGGTTGGATTCATTGTCGTTAATGGAGACGACTTCCCCTGCAATGCATTTTACTAGGTGTGAAAGGATAGCTTTTGCTCTGCGCATTTTTCCTAGATCCATCAACTCTAACAATTGCAATGGATGATACTGAGGTAAAATGGGAAATAAAGCATGAGCAGCTTCAAAAAGTCCAAAGTCTTCCATCTTTATGGGGAGATCATATGCAGTTTTCTTTCCCATAAGTTTTTGTGCTAAGCTAGTCATTGACCTTGTCATTGCTTTCTTTGTTGGATGGAGACCAGATGCAACAGACTGGCTTTGCCTTACCAGATTTGTGATTGATGGGGTGCTTCCATTAAAAGAATCTGTGCTGGAGGAATCCTGCTTGGAAAAAGGTTGCCACTGGGAGTAGACATGCATTTCACAATCCATCCCGACAACAAGTATACCATCCCGAACCCAAGACAAGGACACGGGTAAAGGAAGGGACCCTTCCACAGAAGAAACTAAATCTACACATCTCAACAATACAAACCTTGGCTGAGATAAGTTTTTGGCAGTATCCCAAAGATGCAATGCAAAGTCTTCCTTACAAGTGTGTTCTGGAATTTTTCTTGCAACCTGCCCATACATAAGTAGTTTGCAACCAATGCCTATGGTTAATATATGTGAGCCATCCTCCCTGGACATCCAGTCCAAATGAACCAAGTGTTTTGAGCTCAGCTGAAGCTGCTTGTTTGAAGATAAAAACACATCTTGCTTATTGTAAGCTACAAGATTATGGTCAATGCTAATTCCAGTCTCAATCATTGAACTTAGGTCATCCAAATGTATAGTCTGTTCCAGAATCCAACAAGAGCCACCAGTGGATTCACATTCAAAGATGCTAACATGCATCATAAATTCTTGAGAAGCATTGCTATTTTTATATGGCGTCTGCTTGAATGCTACAGCCAGGCAGTTTGTATGTGCACAGCTTACTTCTATTGGCCTGCCCGGTACACTCACAGCGCTGGTTTGTAAACCATCCTCATTCAACAAAGGCCATTCTTCCCAGGTGTACACCATGTCATTCTCCAGATCAGACGGAGAAAGCGAAAGGTCTGAATCCACTGAACACTTCCAGAATCTCACTTTGCCATCAGAGCAAGAAGTTGCCAACAGGTAAGGAGCATTACAAACTGGATATATTGAAGAAGAACTAAGGTGCCCTAAAAGAATAAAATAAAGAAAACACTGATAAACAAATGGAAATATTCTACAAGTCTATACGTTTCACATAGTGGTGTTTGTTTGGCGCAATCCCATTGGTTAAAATCCACATTGATTTGGTCATGGAATCTGCAAGGATTTCTGCATCCAGATCATTGCAAAAAACTGGTTAGGACCATCATCTCTCGGCCACAGTGGAAGGTGGTTACAAAGAGCATCGGCCTGTCCGGAAGACCCGTCCCATCTTGCATTACACAAACAACCCATTGATACACACTGTTTAATGCTTGATTTCCCCCGCGGTGGCACTGCAGGGAAACTGAACACTTACTACTAAGTCTCCCCACAGATTACACCTGATCCCTGAAGGTCCCAGCATGTGGACGACTCTAAAACTCTGCTTATTGTCAAGGGACCCTTTTATCAAGTAGGTATTTGTTTACTGAATAATGTCAGTTTAGATGCCTGCTGCTGTGCAACTTCTATAGATCACTTTATTTTCTGCACAACCCAAATTCAGATTATTACAAGGGAATGGAATAAATGTAATACACGTCCTCTTACAGGACTTTAAGGGGGACATTTATCAAGACTGGCATATGAGTATGCCAATCTTAAATAAAGTCCCAACCCCTTTTCCTTGGACTGATTTACACCTTTATACCTGGCGCAGGAATTGCAGTACAAATCTACATATGCTGGGGAGAAGGTGTAGATTTGTATCATGATTTACACCTGTGAGTAGGCATAAATCATAATAAATCTGCCAAAGGAGGACATCATTCCTCCACCGCACCTTGCCTCCTTCCCCCCCTCCCCCTGATGTCACTCAGGTGAGCGGGGAATAGGGCTGACATATGCCATGGAGAAGGCGCAGGTTCTTACACTAGGGCGCATCCTTGATAAGTCTCCCACTAAAGGTTTCCATGCACCACAGTGGACTGTTTCACTTGATATCACCAGGTTATTACCTGCAGATGGTTTAACACTAATTACTTCCACGCCATCAGGCAAACTTAGTTCTTTGCTATACACAAGCTCTGACGTGAGGGATAACATGCTGGTACTCTGTAAATTTGCTTTACAGGCCTGGTATCTTTGAGTTAGTGGAGACTGAACCTTTTCGCCTGAAGCAGAATTGAAAGAGTCCTCTTTCGGTGGATTATTTTCTGATACATCTAAACTAGATTTTTCCTCTGTAGAATAGAAGGAGAAATAATAAATTATTTAAAGAGTATTTATATTAGCAATGTTATAATAATGCATGTACTTAGCACTATACAAAAGTATTTTGATATTGCAGCAACAATGTAAGAGCCAGAAAACAAATACACAGTAGATTTGACACTTTTAAAGGGTTTTTTCCATTTAAAGTGTCACTAACTTTATAACTTTCAAAATCTAAAATCAACAGGGATGTGATATAAAGTAAAGTTTACAATTTACATTTGTTATTTATGTATTTTTTTTAATTATCATGCAAAACACAGGACTTACTGTATTTAGACTTTTAAAAACAGAGAATAAACAAAGGAAGTGCAGGTCATCAGCTCACAGAGAAGGCATCAGTCATGTGACTGATGGGCACATTAAGCTGCAACACTCTGTACTTGCTGGGATTTCCTGCGTTTAGTCTCTTTTTTAAACCAGCAGAAGACTAAAAAAATCTGCTTTCAGAAGGCTCGACCTGGATACAAGTAAAAACAGCTTTGTTTTACAGCATGATAGCTAAAAATAGAATAAAATAATAAATGTAAATTGCAAACTTGCTTTAAATTTATTATTGCTTTAGATTTTGAAAATGCAAGATACTAGTGGGTCTGACCACTGTGTCCTGACTCCTTTCTTTTCAATGGAGCTGCGGGTCACACACAGTTCCCAAATGTAGCCAAGAATTGTACTCTGCCATCGCTGGCAGTTCCATTGACAATAAATGGAGCTATGGTTCATGCAACCTACTGTTACACTGAAAACAAAAGGAGTTAAGCCTGTTGAGGAGACTGCACAGATAAACTAGATTTGCATTTCCAGGAAAATACATAGTGCTTGAAAAGAGCGCCCCTTTACCAGTGACTTCCCTTTAAGAGAAACTTGGATCCCGTCCCTATAAGAGCGACATGGCTCCCGTCCCTATAAGAGCGACATGGCTCCCGTCCCTATAAGAGCGACATGGCTCCCGTCCCTATAAGAGCGACATGGCTCCCGTCCCTATAAGAGCAACATGGCTCCCGTCCCTATAAGAGCGACATGGCTCCCGTCCCTATAAGAGCGACATGGCTCCCGTCCCTATAAGAGCGACATGGCTCCCGTCCCTATAAGAGCGACATGGCTCCCGTCCCTATAAGAGCGACTTGGATCCCATACCTTTAAGAGCAACTTGGGTCCCTTTAAGAGTGACTTGGGTCCCGTCCCTTTAAGAGCTACATGGATCCCTTTAAGAGCGACTTGGGTCCCTTAAAGTGACCCAGGTCGCTCATAAAGGAAATCATTTCGCTCATAAAGGGACCCAAGTCGCTCTTAAAGGGACATATTTTGCTCTTAAAAGGGACCCAGGTTGCTCTTAAAGAGACATATTTCGCTCTTAAAGGTACCCAGGTCGCTCTTAAAGGGACATAGGTCGCTCTTAAAGGGACATAGGTCGCTCTTAAAGGGACATAGGTCGCTCTTAAAGGGACATAGGTCGCTCTTAAAGGGACATAGGTCGCTCTTAAAGGGACATAGGTCGCTCTTAAAGGGACATAGGTCGCTCTTAAAGGGACATAGGTCGCTCTTAAAGGGACATAGGTCGCTCTTAAAGGGACATAGGTCGCTCTTAAAGGGACATAGGTCGCTCTTAAAGGGACATAGGTCGCTCTTAAAGGGACATAGGTCGCTCTTAAAGGGACATAGGTCGCTCTTAAAGGGACATAGGTCGCTCTTAAAGGGACCCAGGTCGCTCTTAAAGGGACCCAGGTCGCTCTTAAAGGGACCCAGGTCGCTCTTAAAGGGACCCAGGTCGCTCTTAAAGGGACCCAGGTCGCTCTTAAAGGGACCCAGGTCGCTCTTAAAGGGACCCAGGTCGCTCTTAAAGGGACATAGGTCGCTCTTAAAGGGACATAGGTCGCTCTTAAAGGGACATAGGTCGCTCTTAAAGGGACATAGGTCGCTCTTAAAGGGACCCAGGTCGCTCTTAAAGGGACCCAGGTCGCTCTTAAAGGGACCCAGGTCGCTCTTAAAGGGACCCAGGTCGCTCTTAAAGGGACCCAGGTCGCTCTTAAAGGGACCCAGGTCGCTCTTAAAGGGACCCAGGTCGCTCTTAAAGGGACCCAGGTCGCTCTTAAAGGGACCCAGGTCGCTCTTAAAGGGACCCAGGTCGCTCTTAAAGGGACCCAGGTCGCTCTTAAAGGGACCCAGGTCGCTCTTAAAGGGACCCAGGTCGCTCTTAAAGGGACCCAGGTCGCTCTTAAAGGGACCCAGGTCGCTCTTAAAGGGACCCAGGTCGCTCTTAAAGGGACCCAGGTCGCTCTTAAAGGGACCCAGGTTGCTCTTAAAGGGACCCATTTTGCCCTTAAAGGGACATATTTCGCTCTTAAAGGGACCCATTTCGCTCTTAAAGGGACATATTTCGCTCTTAAAGGGACATATTTCGCTCTTAAAGGGACATATTTCGCTCTTAAAAGGGACCCATTTTGCTCTTAAAGGGACATATTTTGCTCTTAAAGGGACCCAGGTTGCTCTTAAAAGGGACCCATTTTTCTCTTAAAGGGACATATTTCGCTCTTAAAGGGACCCAGGTCGCTCTTAAAGGGACCGATTTTTGCTCTTAAAGGGACATATTTCTCTCTTAAAGGGACCCAGGTTGCTCTTAAAGGGACATATTTCACTCTTAAAGGGACCCAGGTCGCTCGTTAAGATCGAAATGGGTCTCTTTAAGAGTGAAATATTTCCTTTAAAGGGACCCAGATCACTCTTAAAGGGACCCATTTCGCTCTTAAAGGGACCCAGGTCGCTCTTAAAGGGACATATTTCGCTCTTAAAGGGACCCATTTCCCTCCTCAAGGGACCCAGGTCGCTCTTAAAGGGACCAATTTATCTCTTAAAGGGACATATTTTGCTCTTAAAGGGACATATTTCGCTCTTAAATGGACCCAGGTCGGTCTTAACCCTTTAAGGACATGGCCCATTTTCGTTTTTACGTTTTCGGTTTTTCCTCCTTGTGTTTAAAAGGTCATAGCACTTGCATTTTTCCACCTAGAAACCCACATGACCCCTTATTTTTTGCGTCACTAATTGTACTTTGCAATTACAGGCTGAATTTTTGCATAAAGTACACTGCGAAACCAGAAAAAAATTCGAAGTGTGGTGAAATTGAAAAAAAAAAACGCATTTCTTTTATTTGGGGGAAATGTGTTTTTACGCCATTCACCCTGGGGTAAAACTGACTTGTTATGCATGTTCCTCAAGTCGTTACGATTAAAACGATATATAACATGTATAACTTATATTGTATCTGATGGCCTGTAAAAAATTCAAACCGTTGTTAACCAATATACGTTCCTTAAAATCGCTCCATTCCCAGGCTTATAGCGCTTTTATCCTTTAGTCTATGGGGCTGTGCGAGGTGTCATTTTTTGCGCCATGATGTGATCTTTCTATCGGTACCTTGATTGCCCATATACGTCTTTTTGATCGCTTTTTATTACATTTTTTCTGGATTTGATGCGACCAAAAATGCGCAATTTTGCACTTTGGGATTTTTTTGCGCTGACGCCGTTTACCGTACGAGATCAGGAATGTGATTAATTAATAGTTCGGGCGATTACGCACGCGGCGATAGCAAACATGTTTATTTATTTATTTATTTGTTTACTTTTATTTAAAACCTGGGAAAAGGGGGGTGATTCAGACTTTTATTAGGGGAGGGGGCTTTTTACTATTAACAACACTTTTTTTTTTTTTTTTTACACATATACTAGAAGCCCCCATGGGGGACTTCTAGTATATACACTTGGATCTCTCATTGAGATCTCTGCAGCATAGATATGCTGCAGAGATCCATGAGATCGGCACTCGTTTGCTTTCGGCTGCTGCAGCCGGAAGTAAACGAGTGCCGAGCCGAGGACGGCGCCATCTTGGACGCGTCCCCGGCCGGCATCAGTAACGGAGATCGCTCCTCCGGGACAAGGTCCCGGAGGAGCGATCTCCCCCACTAGACACCAGGGAAACGTTGCCTCCGGTAATCGGAGGCAGCTGTCAACTTTGACAGCTGCCTCCGATTAGCTAATTAGCGGGCACGGCGATCAGACCGTGCCCGCTAATAGCGGCGGTCCCGGGCTACACGCGGCACCCGGGATCGCGGCACTTCAAAGCGGGGCCGCCGCGCGGCCCCGCTTTGAAGTGCAAGTGAGGACATAGGACGTACCGGTACGTCCTATGTCCTTAAGAGGTTAAAGGGACATATTTCTCTCTTAAAGGAACCCAGTTCGAGCGAAACGGGTCTCTTTAAGAGCGAAATACTTCCTTTAAAGGGACCCATTTCGCTCTTAAAGGGACCCAGGTCGCTCTTAAAGGGACATATTTCGCTCTTAAAGGGACCCATTTACCCCCTCAAGGGACCCAGGTCGCTCTTAAAGGGACCCGGGTCGCTTTTACAGGTACTTAGTTCGCTCTTAAAGGGACCCATTTAGAGCGGCTTGGGTCCCTTTAAGAGCGACTTGGGTACCGTTCCTTTAAGAGCGGCTTGGGTACTGTCCCTTTAAGAGCAGCTTGGATCCCGTACCTGCTACATGGCTGCCTCAGCTCTGCTATTTTACTGACTGACCTCTGCTACTAATAATGGTAAAGATCATTGCTCGGTTACCATGACAATCTTACTCATGTCAGGGAGACAAAACGGTTAAGGACCTTTCATATATTACATCTTCTATTGGCCAATAGTGGACATGTGACTGTGGATGGTGTGATACAATGCATGACGAGACCTTAGAGTTCCTATTGGCTGCTATATTTCAGCTATTTGCATATGTGCTGTGATAGGCTGTCAGCAGTTAGAGTGTGGCCATTATTTGCAATGGGCCATTATTTTCTATGGGAAATTTGGGGTCTTTAAACGTAAATTTCTTAAAAACGACAAATCCGATCTAAACGAAAAATAGATAGCACACCACACACCGCCGAGGGCTTCGAAACGCAGTTTGAACGGAGTCTGTGCGCAAAGCGGTTCGGGCTGTATTACGCGCAGAAAAATGGCTGGAAGAAGAAACGGAAGAAGAAGAAGAAGAAGAAGAAGAAGAAGAAGAAGAAGAAGAAGAAGAATACGGATTACAATATAGTGCTTTTAAAGCACTATAATTAACCCATTCCATATCAACAGGGGATATTAAGTCGGAATAAACCATTCGAAGCAGACTTGTCAGCGGCAAGACAGATGTAAATAAAGCACTGTCTACATAGAGCTAAGCATCATAATTTGGGACATACCTCTTTTCCAACAGTCCTCTCTACTGGCAAGATAAGCCTTTGTTAACACACAAATAAAGCTCAAGTGCCCAAGGAGTGTTTACCAGCACAGCATGGACCCAGTCCATCCTCTTATCTAGTGGCTGTCAGTCAGGCACTGGGAATGCCCCCTGGCCACTTGACCCTCAGTTGCATGTTAAAAGATTCATAAGTCGCCGATGGAGAAAACTATGGAAGTAGAAAGAAGGTATGTCTTGAATCAAGAAGACTAGCCCTATCTAGCCATTGGCTTATTGTTTTCCTGCTGACAGGTGTACTTTAAAGGGGAACAAATCAGCAGGTTAGGACATCTATCGGATAGTGGCTTTAATATGACAGTCCTGTGTGCTAAATTTTAGCAATATACAAATGTGGCTGTTCAGTGCCACGGGGGTGGTAATTCACTCCTTAAAGGGGTTGTCCGGCGATAAAAAATTATTCACAGAATAACACACATTACAAAGTTATACAACTTTGTAATGTATGTTATGTCTGTGAATGGCCCCCTTCCCCGTGTTTCCCCCCACCCACGCTAGACCCGGAAGTGTGGTGCATTATACTCCACGCGGCCACGTCATCAGCAGCTCAGCCGCGATTGGCTGAGCACAGTTATGCTCAGCCAATCGCGGCTGAGCTTCGGATGACGCTGCAGAGGGCGGGCGGCACTCGGGAAGATCCGCCGGGCTCCCGAAGAAGACGTCACTGCTGAGGATCGGAGACCGTGGTCGGCACGTGACAGGTAATGTATAGCGCACCACACTTCCGGGTACACGGGTGGGGGTGGTGGGACACGGGGAAGGGGGCCATTCACAGACATAACATACATTACAAAGTTGTATAACTTTGTAATGTGTGTTATTCTGTGAATAATTTTTTATCGCCGGACAACCCCTTTAATGCAGTGTTAGGGCTGCCCACCAGCACCTCTTACCACACACTCTACAGGGATGGCTGCTGCATTCACTGGTTTAGTTCTTTAACTAGAAAAGTGCTATACTATTCAAAAATGTACATACCCAAAGAGACAGGGATAGATTTCAGGTGTAATCTCCACATGTGCAACACAGAGTACTTGTTTTTAGTGCATTCAATCACCACCAAGTAGAATTTTTCAGAAAATCCACTTTGGGAGTTTTCTGTGGAAGAAAAGAAATTGTGACTTATCAACAAGTCATTACAACTGATTTGGAAATCATTCCGCAAACAGAGACACCTTATTGTTAATATTCACCAGGCTTACCACAGTGTAAAAACACAGGATTAAAATAGCTGTCCTGAAAGACAGTCACATGCTAATGCTTCCCTCGAGCATGTGAAGTCACATTTCCTCCACTGCCGTTTATCAGTTTTCACACATTATCTTTCATAATAAAAGCTTTGCTTGGATTCTTTGTGTGCTAAATGTATCCAACATGTCCATAGCAAGATTTTTTTTTCTTGTGATCTGTGTTCAATACTGTTAAATTACATCACATAGTTGTGTTTCCCAGGGTGCTCTAGTGTCTTTTTACACACACAGATATCTGACAGATAATTGAAAACAAAGCCAGGAATGGATTTGAAAAGAGGAGAAATCTCAATCTTTCCTTTATGACCTGTTCCCTGTTTATAGTCTGTTCTTGGCTTTTGTTTGCAAAAATCTGCCAGATATCTGTGTGTATAAAAGGACCCTTAGAAACAAAACTGCAATTTCAACGGGAGCTGCAGTTCACATTAGAAACTGGTGACTCTTTTAGATAGTTGTTGTGTCAATGAGACATGTGGTCTCTTTCATATAGCAGTCCATTGTTATAGAACACAGAAAAATGCTTTTATTTTCTTGTTCAAACTGCCAATCAGGGGTTCTCAAGCCCCTGATGTGCCAAGGAATGCAACCCCCCGGGATCCCTATCCCTGCTTGCTTCACCGACAGCTTCCAATACAATGCCCACTTTTTCCTGCTCTGTGCAGGTGTTAGACTTGGAAGTAGGTTCCAGCTGTCAAACAAGCAGGGGATGTTGAGGGGGAGCGAGGAGACATGCCAGCCTCCAGCAATTCACGATAGAGATCAGATGTGAATATGCCCTGGAATGCTGCCACTATCCCCCCCTTAAATCACGTCTATGCAAGTTACAAAACTTGTGTTGTCACATATAAGCCATATTTTTAGTTCCTATGCTCTCCAGCTAATGCTGGGTGCACAGCTGTGTTGAAGGTGACACCGGGTGGCCAGTTTTATCAGAAATACTGGGCCCCATGCAGGAAACCCATTAAAGTCAATGTAAGTCCATGTACAGCATGAAAGGGATCTGTCAATGTTTTCTGTTCTGCTCCAATGATGGCACAGATCAGAGCATACACAGGTAAAAACCTAGCTTTAACTTTAACAAAAACAAGACAAAAAGTAAATGCATAATACCAGAATCGGACAGAATACCAGTAATTCCAGATGAGCCTGTTTTCTTTAGATTTCCCAGTATGAAGTCTTCTTGAAAGACATGTAATAGTTGGGTTTTTCTTCTATGCTAAACATAAGATGTATGAGAACCGTAAGCAGAAAATAAACTGTGTGGCATCTAAAGTCTTACAAGTATCAAAACTTACTAAGCTGGTAATGGCATCTAGTTCGATAATGCATCCTGGTCTAGCCGTAGATTGCTGACTAATGATGTTGAAAACCTCCCCGACATATTTCTGAAAAGGAACATTATATCTCACATTAATAACAATGACTTTTCATGATATATTTGGAGGCAAACACATCAAACTTGCATGTCCTTTATTTCAGGATCAGGCTATTTACCAAGAAGGGTTAAGTACTTACTGAGATATCTGGGTTGGACAGCTCACACAGTAGCTTTTTAGCATCAATGACTGCTTGATATAATCTTAAATTCTGGCCATCACTAGCAACAAAACATGCACTCGGGGAATTGCAGTAGGTTCCTGAAAGGAAGACAATTCATGGCATTTTACAGACAAGCAACCTCCCTTTTATTCTCTAAAAGGAACCTGTCATTACATTTATCCTGACTAAACCATGAGCCATCAGGACAGTACCCAGTGCCTTCTACGTGCCCCAGAGCTCTCCATACACCAGGGTGTCCATACACCCTAACAGGGAGACATATGTCTGTCAAGTTTGTGGGGCAGGGAGAAGCTGCCAGGGACTTCCGTGATGACCTATTGAAACATCAGAAGCAACAAGAGAAAATATTTTCCAGCAGATGTGGTTAGTAAATCTATAGTAAGGCCTCTTTCTCACATCAAAATAAAACTTCGCAAATACAGATCTGTAATTCTGGACAGTAAGGTCCCCGATGATTTCTATGGCCCCATGCACCAGGGCTGTGGAGTCGGTAAGCCGCAGCTCCGACTCCTGAATTTTATCAGGACTGACTCCTGCTCCTTTATAAATGGCCAGTCGGATACCAGGGGAGTTATTTATCACACTGGTTCAGCAGCTTCTCCCTAAATGTCCTACATGATCCTGGGGCGACTTCTGAGTGAATAAAGGAATACTGTATATAAAGCAGCTTCTCCTGTGTGTGCAGAGGATTCAGCCAGTCTCCAGCCCCACGTCCTGAACAACTCCGAACTAGACTAGATGGAGCAGGTGGTTTTTCCTGCTGACAGTCTTCTATGTTTCTAACTAATATTCACCATACATAAAATAAACACTGCTAACACTGCCAAATCCCTGTGATACAGAGGGGTCAGCCATACTGATAGAGTCACACATAGTGATGTTGAGGGTCACTGTGGGTGCAAGCAATTGCGCACACACACACACACAGCATGCTGCAGCCATAGCGCACACCTACACACATACATACATATACACACACACACACAGCCTGCTGCAGCCATAGCGCACACAGACACAGCTGCTGCCATAGAACACTGAAGAAAACCACACAATCTTCTACCAGAGAGAAAACACCACACTGAGGACTGAGGTTACTGCTACACTACTTATGTCTTCTCCTCCTCCTCTATACTACACAGGATATCTTCATATTACACTACTGCTGAAATACAATCATCCAGTATCCAGAAAGAGAAAAGCACAGATCTCCCCCCACACAATGGATTCTTCCAGCTCAGAAAAACTGCCAAACAGTCGCTGACAACTTTTCCCTGACCACCCTTATGTAATAGAGCCAGTGATCTATTAAAAGGTTGCTCATAAAATATATTGATGAGCAAAACTTATAAAATTCATATCAAAACTCAATTCTAAATTGTTTAAAGATTTTTTTAAAGCTGGACTCGGAATTTTTTTTTCCCCGACTCAAACTCCGACTCCAGCCAAAACTACCTCCGACTCTGACTCCACGATTTCGACTCCACAGCCCTGTCATGCACACTTCAGCATTTGTAAGTGAACCATGTTGAAAATAGAATATAACAAAAAATATAATATAAGATGTTGAGCCATGAACTTGCCCATAGAAATCAATGAGTCAGCCTGGCATCCAGAAGCATCCACAATTTGTGGATCTGTTGCCTGCCTTTTCTTTTTTCTTAAAGTCACTCTGTACCCACAATCTGACCCCCCAAACCACTTTTATCTTCGGATAGCTGCTTTTAATCCAAGATCCGTCCTGCGGTCCTTTTAGCAGGTGATGCAGTTATTGTCCTAAAAAAATACTTTTAAACTTAAAGCCCCGTGCCAAACGGGAGTATCTTGTGCTCTAACTTTGCACAACCTCTCTGTCCCTCCTCCCCACCCTCTTCATCATTAGGAACGCTCCAGGCAGATTGCCTCCTATTCCCCACCTGTGGCAGCCCGGCACATGGGCTGGATCATTAAGGACCTGTGCAATGTTCAGCATGGAGAAAATGTTTCAGTGGCATTCCTAATGCTGAAGAGGGTGGGGAGGAGGGACGGAGGGGTGGTGCAAAGTTAGGGCACAGATACTCTCGTTTGGCACGGGCTTCAAATTTAAAAGTATTTTTTTAGGACAATAACTGCATCACCTGCCAAACGGACCACAGGACAGATCTTGGATTTAAAGCAGCTATCCGAAGGTACAAGTGGTTTGGGGGGGGGGGGGGGGTCAGATTGTGGGTACAGAGTCGCTTTAAGCACCTTACCTCCTTACTGGAAGACCATGCCGATGCACTGTGGATGACTTTTTGCCCAACCTGGACAAAACTGCAGACAACATACCCAAACAGAATAAAACAATACTGACGTGGGAAAGAGGCCTAAGTGAATGTAAACAAGCCCAGGATAAACATATATTTATCCTTCAAAACAAATTAAGGAAATAATATAAGGGCAGACTGGAGAGACCATGTGGTCTCTTTCTACCAACAATATTTTAGGTTTCTATGGATAAAAAAGGACTCACCTAAGCAATGACTAGGTATAAGTGTTGGCAACCAAGCAACATTTGAGAAAGCAGAAACATGAAGAGAATTGATACGAGCCAGCTCCGAAACTCCACCAGAAAAAGACAGAGGTCCAATAGGGTCCACCCTCCAAAGAATAAGTTCACTATACACTGCATTAGGATCTTGCCAGGCCTTGTCCACTTCCACTTCATTTTGATTATCATTAAAATCTCCCTGGGAAAAGTCGTGCGACTTTCTGAGGCCATCATCTTCTACTGGATTCAGAGAGTTGTGGTGAGAGGTTGTCAGCAGGAGTGGCAGCACAGAATGACAAGCTAGGTCATTAAGATGAAAGCGATGGCCACAGTATCTAGACTTGTGAGAAATGCTTAGCACGGTTGAAAAGGCAGACTCCTCAGCAAAGCTGACCTGCCACTGGTTTAGTGACCCATCAGCGTGCTTGGAGATCATCAAGACATTAGGAGTGAAAATGCTGAGTTTCAGACTGCTGGATGATTTCTGGCCAGCAGATATTAGCATTGAAGATGAGCGTGCCACACATGGAGGTTTTTGTTTACCCTGCTGAATAGCCAAGTCCACATTTTTCGTGCTGGCATACATGACAATACTCCGGCAAAGAGAGTTTGCATCTCCAGTTGGGAATGCTACTGGAATTCGACATGAAAAAGACACCTAACCAAAGAAAAAAAGGACCTGTTAAAAACAAGAAAAAACATTCTTTAGAATGTTCTTTAGAAACAAGAACATGGTAAGAACCTACCTGTACTTGACGAAACATGCCAGGCTGGTATTCATCCAGCCAATCAACATGCCACACAAGCAAAGAGCCATCCACAGGATGAATACTAAACAACATGTCCGGATTTTTGTTCCATTCCGACAACAGAACCTCAATCTCATGATCAATAACAGATGATGGGAAGGAAATCGAGGAAGAATTTGTCATAGCCTTTTCACCATTCACTTCTTTCTTCTCTATGGCTACTTTTATTTCGGTTTCCCCAAAAGTATCATTTTCTAAAACAAGAAAAAAAAATCCGAAATACAATTCGAAATAGAGTATTTGCAACCTTTTTAACATATTCCTGTAGGAAACTATAAAAGCAGCAATCTCATATTAAAGTGCTTGTCTGAGATGAGACGGCCGTCTACCTTTAAGGGGTAGAACAAGAAAACCTCTAGAGGATACTTCAAGCTGAAAACGCCTTGGGTGTAACTTAACAATGTAGGGCACTTTCTTGGCATAAACTGTGCCAACAAACTAAGGAATTGCATTTTAGGCATGCATGCGAGAGCTGTGACTGGTAACAGCTGGATCCCCACCCTAATGTCTTTTTAAAAGTAGTTTCCCTGCTTCCAGATTAAAAGTATTATTTCTGTCATTTAGAAAGCTGAATTTCCAATTAAAAAGTAGAAAACCTTATTAAAGACATCTATTAGACACTGACAACTATTAGACCTTTAAAGGGAACCTGTCACCCCCCGTGCCGGGGTGACAGGCTCCCGACCCCCCGTTAGAGCCCCCTATACTCACCTGATCCCGCCGGGTCCCGCTTCTGGATCAGGTCGGGTGACGGAGATCTCAGTCGCTGCAGCCTGGCACACGCGCTGAGAGATGAGTCCAACGCTCATAGAGAATGACGGAGCGCTGGACTCTCCTGTCATTCTCTATGAGCGTTGGACTCATCTCTCAGAGCGCGCGCCGGGCTGCAGCGGCTGAGATCTCAGTCACCCGACCGGATCCAGAAGCGGGACCCGGCGGGATCAGGTGAGTATAGGGGGCTCTAACGGGGGGTCGGGAGCCTGTCACCCCGGCACGGGGGGTGACAGGTTCCCTTTAATATAGTTTTCTGGTTTACCGCTACAGACCAACATTGCTTAATGGTTTACATTCTGATGCACTCACGTCTAAACACTAGACTAGCAGGGATTAATGAAAGCAGATTAATATTTTATCTAATGGTGGGTTTACACAGACAGATTATCTGACAGATTTTTTAATGTAAAGGCAGGAACAGCCTATAAATAGAGATCAGGTCATAGAGGAAAGATTTATCCTCTTTTCAAATCCATTCCTGGCTTTGACTTCAAAAATAGGTCAGATATCTGTCTGTGTAAATACACCATAAAGGTTGGATCAAATACTACATATTTTTGTCATGACTTTGGATCAGTGGGGTTCTCAAAGGTGAAGCCACCCTCAATCCATTAAAAAAAAAAAACAAAAAAAAAAAACGTTTACAGTTTGCACTTACCCAGGGAATTGCAGCATGGCCGAATTCTAATGAATAGGGTAAAGCTGCCGGTCCCTGCACAGTGTGGTGCATTACTGGGCATGGGAAAATTAGAAGGGGAGCAGTACTAAACCAATACTGTATCCCCTTCATTCTTGAAATTGGAGAGGCTCTTTGTAATCTTATCCCTATAGCTAATAAAAGTGATGGTATTTTGTAGCAATGCCATCACTAGATGTGATAATGAAAAAATTAAAACAATGTAGCTTTCATTCACCATTCCACTCTTGATATGGCTATAGATGGCCAGGAACTCATACCAACGTGCACACTAGCACGGCACAAACTGCCTTTCATTAAACAAGCAATTCTTAAAATGTATTTTCTTGTATAACAATTAAATTTCTATTATTTATCAGAATACCAAAGTAAACATTAACCACAAAACATACAGCTAAAAGTAGCAAGCCTGTCCTTATAGTCTCAGATCATATGTCATGGTGTATGTCCTCATGTATGGATAATTATATGTAGATCTCTGTAATGTCTGATTTATGTCTATGTATGTACCCCCAGAATTGTAAAGTGCTGCGGAATCAGTTGGAATAATAATAATAATAATAATAATAATAACAATAACAATATAATATTATTATTATTTAGATTCTTTGTCTGTACTAGTCAGAAATACGAACCTTCATCTGAATTCCCATCAACTTGGTTTGTTTCCTCCGTACTGACTTCTGAAGACTGCTGCTCAAAGCTTTTCTTCAATTGCTGAAGGAAGACTTCCATGGACAAGGAAAAATGCAACTCCTTGTTATTCAGCCAATGTACAACAAAAGGACCATTTTTTTCTTCAGTCTCTCCAAGACTCATTGATGATATGGAAGGAAGAAGAGGAATGTCTGTGAAGATAAAGATTTTATCATCTGTACAATTTTTTTTGAGCAGGTGTCAATTATTACACACTGTGCATGATCCTGCTTTAATTGTGCAAATGTTACTATTAGTCATACATGCATTAATAATTCTTGCACAATTTTTTCTAATACAGCTAGGCTAAAAAGCTATGATAGAAGTAAAAGGGGGGAATACTGCAGAACAATGTTTTGGGCAAAAACAAACAAAAAAACACATATGACAAATCAGCTAAAAACGCTGAAACCATCCCCTTTCCTGACCCAAAATTGAAAAATGGCGAACGTGGTGTAAACTGAAGATATCTAGCTAATTTGCCTAGGTAACTTTTTATGTAAAACATAAAACAAACAAACTGTATTTGGTAACAACTTCAACAATACTACAGACATAATATTTCCTGGATCTCACCTGTGGCTGGATTGATGCTGGCAGCAATGTGAAAGTGACAAAGTGCATTGCCATGGAAGGGTGTGTTCCGATGGACTTCATGAGCATCCTGCTGGTGAGGAGGGTATCCAGTATGTGCGACCAGTGCTAAAGACCTTCTCCTTCCTCTACCAAAATGCCTTAAATTCAGCTGTGCACCAAAAGGTAAAAAACAGTTATTTAAACATCCAAATACATAAAAAACATGAAGCTTTGTACCATATAAGAATATATCCTAAAATATGTAGGTTAGACAACATTTCTGGTTGTACTTCACTTCATATAAATCTATAGCTGTCAGAGTAGTGACTGATTTAGTGTCACAGAGATAATAGCATGTGTGAACTGTGCCCCAGGTAATAAAGCTTATTGCTCTATATACTAGCCATTAGTGTTGAGTTTTACATTAGCGCTAATATTCTGTTAAACTGCACTTTGTATCATGGCCATCGCAAATTATGGCAAAGGACAAGGCATAAAACAGAGGCCTATGTCCTTGGCTGGTTACTTAGCAACCACTTTCTGACAATATTGCCCATATAGATACAAAACTACTGTCAAATCTAATAAAAAAAAAGATGTGAATAAATATGTGAGAGCCTAGGAGTCAAAAAATGCTTCAAGAGCCCTGGGGAGGCAACAAAGCTATATGTGAAACATGTGTGCAGCAGTGGCTATATGTAAAAAATATATACTGCTCTTGCGTTCTGCAACATTGTGGCATACTTAGGGTACAATGGTTTTGTGTAGTCTATGGATGGATCATGTTGTTTGTAGCTGTATTATTAATACATTATACTACTTTGGTGGATGCAGAGTAGAACCTTGCCAATATGCTGTTGCGACAAGGAGACCGCATATGGGTGAACCGGCCCTTTGAAACCATAATGAACACTTTGCTAGATTTGTAATGAAGGAAAAAAAAAACATGCAACATCCTTGAATCTGCATTTCTCACCTCCAATGCACTTTGCACACGCTCTTTACTTGATGCATTTCTTTTGAAGTTGTTATTTAAGCCATCTGGTTCAATTTTTTGGCTGAATCCATCGCCACATAAAAGGCTGTCGTTGGGCAGCAGTGTCTCTGCCCAGAGTCGGCAGACGTTGTCCTTGCAGCATGTAAGAAGAACATTACACACAGAGCCTCTGTGAGAGTGGGGAAAAAAGGTTGACTTTTAAAATTTGGGAGTTTAATCGTAGAAACATAGAAGATTGTCGGCAGAAAAAGACCATCTGGTCCATCTAGACGGACCTATTAGTATTTTCATCCTTATTATCTTAGAATAGATATTTGTGCATCCCAGAAAGGTTTACATTCAGTTATTGTAGATTTACCAACCATATCTGCTGGAAGTTTGTTCCAAATTATTCTTCCATAAAGCAAGCTAAAAAAATGCTTTAATTGGTTCTTAAGTTTTAAGTGGTGGTAAACAGAGGGCTAAAAGGTCACAATGTGATGCATCTGGCAGCGATGCATAAATAGTATCAGTGTATGTGCCCAGTTTAGCAGAAAATGTAAGAAATTCAGCTTCACTACTAGAAACAACAGTGTTACCTTTGTTCCTTTCACCTGCACATTACAGAACCTGACGGATTTCCCAATGCACCATACATAATGCAAAATGACATGTTAAATGTTTCTTTTAAAGTGACAGTGCCCCTTTAAGGCAGTCTGCCATTCTTTCTCCTAAACCAGTGCTGGACACCCAAGGAGCATTTCAATACCAAAAACAATCTTTCTATTGAACGTCCAATTGTCCAAGAGACATGGCCCAGTTGCTTAAGTCCTGCCATTTCCTAGCTTCAATGATTCCCAACTTTCTCCCTTTTATCAATCATGACCAACTAAACTGGTACTGGCTACCTACATATCACACATCTAACCAATGTCAGATGTGTAATAAAGAAAGGGGAGGAGTTTGAAAGTGATGATGCCAGGGAGGCGCTGGCACTTCAGCAACTGATCCATGCCTCCAGGACCCCTGGATGTCAAACTAAAATGCAGCAGATTTCAAAAGTAATACTGAAATTCTTCAAGTTTTTTGTTCTGTAAGAGATCAGGTTAAAGTGCTCATTATCATCACAGACAGGTTTACAATAAAAGAGGACACTAGTATATATGCAGCCCACTGTATTTACTATAATTTACATCAGTAGCTGTAGTAAATTTTTTTGGAAAGACTTCTAAGGCATAAATCCAGCACAGCAGTCACAGGTAGGGCTCCAACAGTGCTTCAATATCTGGAAATGGTAGTGAATTGCCAGACATAATACTCCCAACATGTTATTGCACCTTGCTGTGGATACAGTATAGAAAAAAAATATATAGTATAGTTTTTCTAAAGAAGACATATAATGCTAGATATTCAAAGTCACAGTATGCCTATTGGGCTCTATGTATGCTTCACATTGGCAAGCTTTTAGGCCACACAGAAGGCAAGTAAGATTGCAAAATGGACAAAGCTCTACGTTTGCATCCCACTTTGCCAGCTTGTTGATATGAAGCAAATACAGAGCTCAATGGAAGGGCTCAAGAGTGCTGTGTAAGGAGCCTAATGTTGGCAAAAAGAAGGGGAAACCCACAATGGATTTACTACAATTGCTGTTTAGTAACTGTAAATTATCAATTATAGCTAAATACACTAGATACAACAACTGGATATTAATTTATTTTAAAAGATGAAGGTGAAATATTACTGACTGTATCACTGCAGGTCCTGTGTAACTAAAGACTAGCCAGAGCTGTGTGCCCTATAAAATGCACTGACCGTGGCATAAATTTACTTGTCTTTCTCCAAGAAAACCCAGTGACTGCTCGAGGATGAGCAAGATAGATAAAAGAAAAATCCACTTCTCCTTGACCTTCTTTCTCTGGACTGGTAACTGGAGATGAGACAGCTGAGTGCCAGCTTTCAGTATTGTACCAGACCTTTACTAAGCAGTCATCCTGTGGAAAAACAGATACAGGATGAAAACAATGCCTACAGACAATAGAACATTGTCCAGTGTTCTGAAAAACACTAATCTTGTAAGCAATGAGTTTTCTAAAACCCCCAATAGTGACAGAAAGATAAAGAAATTAGAAAAACAAAATCAATTTCTAAGAATATGGCAGCAAAGTTAATAAACCTTCCCTGAAGCATATCTATAACACATCCGGGTAGCAAAAACAAATTTTCAGCTTTAAAAGGGCACCAATCATGCCAATTGTGCAGATATGGTTCCAAGCTGCCCAGTATAGATCTACTGTGCAGGCTGCCAGCCGCAACTGCAGGAGTAGCTTTATAAAAGATGAAAACTAGTTTTATTATACCGTGCAAAGCAGGGAGAGGGGCGGCAACTAGTCATCTGAGTGGGGAGTCAAACATACACAGAGACATGTCAAAATGTTTGAATTGTTCTGGGTCTGAGTGTTCAGACCTGTACCGGCTGTGTCACACGATCAGTCGGCCTCATAACATAAGTCTATGCAGCGTGACTCATTATGCTGACAGAGCGGGGAGAAGACAGGTCTGAACGCTCAGACCTGGACAGATCAAAACCTCTACCATGTTAAAAGTTTTCTATGATGACAGTGACACTTTAAGATGGCACTGGGTATGTGGCATATGCTGCACTGAAATGTGCAGTGTCTGACCAAACTACATTTTGACTAGGAGTTAATATTTGGTAAAATAAACTATGTGACCATGAACACACATTTCTGTATATTTTATAAAAAATGTAAATATAAAAAATGTGAATCTCTCACCTTTCCAACTGTTGCAAAAAACTCTCCATCTGGGGAAAACTTCATTAGATGGACTGAAAATGCTGTTCTGTAAAATACAGTATTTATTAAAGAGAAGGTATAGCTTTAATTTCCTGCCAAGTGTATACAGTTGTGAAAACATATATCAGTCATTCACACATGTTTTATAAAAGATGAAAAAAAGTCCTCAGCCCTTACTGTGCCTAAGCAAACGGACGGAGGATTTTTTTTTTTTTTTTGGTGAATGCTATACAGGAAGAGAAAAAGAACTAAAAGCCCTGATGGCCCCATTTTTTTGCATTCGTAATAGGCCCATTATACATTTAAAAAATTGCTTACTTTTACAATCTCTATCACCTTATAAAATTTGAGGTGATGAGAATGCCCCTTTGAGGTTGAGAAATTAATGACCACTTGCCTAAGCCTTGGAGAATGTGTAAGACGCTAAATTCCTGTGTAAAACTGTTTTAGTAGATCTAATTAGATCTAGTCAGGCTTCTGTTCATCAGAAATACCATAAAGAGATGAACAGACAGTGTCATATGCACGATTCTCTTTTCTCACACATACTTTATTATAAATGAGCCAACTTCAAAAGGATCAAAAGGATTTGAACATAAAGTATTCCCAGGTCTGCCAAGTTCTAAGGGGGTTGTCACTTTACCAAAATTCTTTTTATTTTAATAAATTTAACCGTGTTTCTCCAGATACATCTACTAATAGCAGTCTGTAAGCTAATAAGTAAAATCAATTCAAGTTCATTGGAGATCACAGCATGAAACAGACCTGAAAACCGGTAAGTAGTATAATAGCAATACTGTACATATAGACATCTTACTTGCACTGCCAGATGCATGTCCACTTGGCAAAATCTGTATCTGGTTTCACCTGAGAATCCTCATTGGATAACTTGCCTGGAGTTACATTGGACCAGAGCTGAAGGCTGCCTGAGCCAGTTAGCAAACGTGTACCTAAAAGAAATCAATCTCTTCAGCAAGTCAATACATTGAGGCCACTTTCACGTGGCCACATTTTGGCCTATATGCAATCAAATTTTTGGCTACCAGGAGTCGGTTCAAAGCTGCCAATCTTTATATAAAAGTTTTTGTTTTTATTACGCTTGTGCAAAATACTAACCATAGTACCAAGAAATTTAATGTAGATGCAAAAAAGCATACATGGACTAAAAGGTGAGCTATCACATATACAGTCAAAACTGCTGCTTACCTGTTGGATCCCAAGTTAAATTATGTGCAATGGAGTCCAAAACTATGTGGCCACTTTTCTGCCATTGAGGCTGAACTCCCTAAAAAAATTAAATTTTATTGTATTTTCAAATTCAATAGTAATCCAGCATTTTACAGAGTACCTGTCACTATGGTTCTCTCTCCAGATCAGCATGTCACAGCCAACGCTGTAAATCATTTTGCTGTGGATACATGTCATGTCCAGTGAGTTCCACGCATAAACTGTATTAGGGTAGCTTCACACGTACCGTATCGCTGCTGATTTTACGCAAGAAAATCGCAGATCCGCCCCTGTGATTTTAGATGCAGAAAAATCGCATGAATTGACCTGCGTATTATGTGTGTAAATTATGCAGTGTTTTTTTATATATATACATAATACGCAGGTCAATTCATGCGATTTTTCTGCATCTAAAATCGCAGGGGCGGATCTGCGATTTTTTTGCATCTTTCTTGAGTAAAATCAGCAGCGATACGGTACGTGTGAAGCTACCCTTAGGGTCCTATTCCACGGGTCGAGGAGGGCCTGATCACTGATGCCTATTCCACGGCCCGATGATCGTTGAGCGAGGGCTGCAAGGACATTGTTACCGATGTCCTAGCAGCCCTTGCAGCATCATACATTACCTGTCAGGTCTTCTCGGCGCGGTCTTCATCCCCGGGTCCCGCGCGCTCTATCTTCAGAATGGCCGGTCAGCTGACCGGCCAAACTCAGCCAATCACAGGCCGCGGCGGTCCCAGCCTGTGATTGGCTGAGCGCTCCGTCAGCTGACCGGCCATTCTGAAGATAGAGCGCGCAGGACCCGGGGAGGAAGACAGCGCAGAGAAGAAGCCTGGACAGGTAATGTATGATGCTGCAGCCTGTCAAATCGTCGGTCGCCCGCCGCGCACCGCTATTCAGCCGTAGCGATGCACGGTGGGGGAACGATGATTTTAGGTCTGGCCCTAAATGAACGATCAGCCGATGACACGATCATCGGCTGATCGTTCTCTCTATTTCACCAAACGATAATCGTTACTGTGGAATAGGGCCCTTAATCAGATTAGGGCTCATTCATGGAACTCACCAGGTGTGAGACGTATCCAGATAAACACAATCTTCTGGAGTCGTCTGCATCAGCAAGGCGACCCAGGGAGAGAACCATACTAACAGGTAACCTTAATTAATTAAAAATATGAACTTCACCACCTTCAACGATCACAGTAAAACAAAACAAAGCTATACCTTTATGAAGAGCAATTGCTTGAACAAGTAGTGGTGTCTATACATAACTGCAGCTCAGCTCCATTAAAGGACAAGTGCCATGAAAAACTTTTTCCCAGTAATTGAAGCACATTACAAAGTTATATAACTCTGTAATATGCTTCAATCACCTATCTGCCTCCCTTCCCTGTCTTTCCCCCCCTCCACCCCCCACCAGGAAGTGTCCTGACTCACACAGACCTGATTACCGTCATCAGCAGAAGGGCTGCTCTAGGTCCTGTTGCACCAGCCTCCCCCTCCCCAGTCCAAGTGATGGCTTGCAGTTGTTCAGTCAATGGGAGCTGAGCAAGCCTGTCACCTGACAAGGCAAGGGGAGGGGGGAGGCTAGTGTAACAGGAGAAGGAGCTAAGAGAAGAGCTTGGTGACGGTGACGACAGTAATCAGGTCTGTGTGAGTCAGGACACTTCCTGGTGGGGGGTGGAGGAGGGAAAAGACAGGGAAGGGGGGGGGGGGGCAGATAGGTGATTGAAGCATATTACACAGTTATATAACTTTGTAATGTGCTTCAATTACTGGGAAAAAATTTTCATGGCACTTGTCCTTTAAAGTGAATAATAATAATAAAGTGAAAAAATAATTGCATAGCGAAAGCCAGCTTTTTCTTGTCAGGGAAGAGAGTCAGGGCATCCTCATACACATTAGGTCTCATTCGTATGACAATCTGGGGATAAGACAATTATACATTGGCATTCAAAAAGGGAAGCCAACATAAACCAAGGCTTCCCAGCAGCAACCCTGAGTGTAATAAGCTAGTTACTATGTTTAGACTATGTCAGGAACTACAGGTTTATTAGGCAGGAATAAAAGCGCGCAGCAGACAATTCTATAGAATCCCACAAAGTATATATGTGGGAAGTGAGTCACTAGTTGACCATGTTCAGGACATGAAAGTGAACAGAGCTGCTGTCAGTATATGTTGCCATCCCGTCTTGACAGGATACAAATGTATATGTGCACATATAGGCAAATCGTGAAGTGAACAAGGCCTCAGATGGTTGGTTAGACCTGTCAAAAATCACCAGGTTCGGCTTTTGTTCTTTGAAAGTACATAGCCATCTAAACAGAAGTCTACTGCATTCGGAGATTACAAGTTGTTATTCACGGCATATACTTACTTGTAATAGAGAATTTTTTTGTTTCAGCAGATTTATTGGTTCAAAAATGCAGATCAACTTGTTGTATGATGCCGCAATCTACAAAAAAAAAAAAAAATCAGTTATCAATTGAATACTTAAAGGTGTCCTCCTTGTAGTCTATGATGCTCATTATACATTATATTGGTATGCATGTGATAGGAAAGGTATGACAATGCATAAGACAAAAATATCCATAGGCCCCCATTCACCTGAAAGCACTAGCATAACTTTTCATTTCCCTACACTATTTTGGAGGGAATAGGGGACTGTGCTGTACCATACAGTGGGCTATAATAATGTATCCTGCACAGGAGACGTATTTTTAACACTGTGGTTAATGGGCGACATACTGTATGTCACTGTGTCATACCCAGGAGCATACACACCACCCATAGGCCTAAAAGAAAGCTAAGATATGTATAAAACTATACTGTAAACTGACAACCTCTACATCTTAGTCATTCAGCTACTGTCACAATAATACAATTTTTTTTAGATCTATATCTTTAAGATATAGAAGAATCAGCTAATATATAAAACTTATTTTGCAAATTATTGGCTTGAGACCAGCATGCAAAAAAACACCAAGTACGAGGTAAAAATGGTTATAATAGCTTATGTATAATCAATGGCTGTTGCTGTTTTGAAATTCTATGATTTGTATATTAGAAAGACACAAACGTGGAGAAAAAAATCTGATTACAATGAAATACAATAAATGTGCGATTTTACAGGAGCTAGCAATACCAAGTGTGGGACACAAAAAGGATCAGAAGGTGGCAGTCCACTAAATGGAGTAACCTTTAACTGGACAGAATCTCCCTGACATCTACCACCCTGAATGTTCACCGCCTTGGACTCTATCTTTGTATTTCTCTCACACAACATTTCTTAATGATTCCACCTACATATATGTCCGTCCCTCACTCGAAGGCCAACCAAACTACTAATACACATAACAATTTCTAGGCTCCACCCATCTGGACTGATATTAAAGCTCTCGTCACCTCAATCATGAACAATGCAGCTGATCCTTTAGCTGATTCTATCTGCTGAACTTTCCAGTTGCATGTAAATAAGGCTAGGTTCACACTGGGTTTTATGTTTACATTTACCGTACATGTTTTACGCTAATCGAAAAAGCGGGGAAAAAGGAATGCAAACATTAACTTCATGTAAACATTAACTTCTATGTTGGAGCACAGACAAATGGATTGTTTCCGATTGTTCACCTTTCACTGGTTTCATTCTCTTCCATTTTTCTTGGTTTGTAATATAGCCTAGAAGTCTGCATTGTGCAGCAAAAAATAACAGATATGTTGCTTTGTGTTCAATTTGCAATGTATTTCAAAGGGCGACTTGATTCTACTGCATGGTATCCTGCAGTCAGTTTTTTGCTATCTGTCTACGCATTCATTTTATAATGCCGTCTGTAAATAATGATCATGATGATTCTGATGTCAGTGAATGCCATGAAAGTCTCAGAGACCCGTAGACACCATGAAATGTCTGTACTCCATGAGATTGGCTTTACAAGAAATACAAATGTGATTGCTTTTGTCAATCCGGGGGCTTAGAAGCTTGTTCCCCAGCAATCACAACTTCTGACATGTCAAAAGTTGTCTAAAGATTAATTACGCTTTAACCCTTAGGGGACACAGCCAGTTTTCATTTTTGCGTTTTCGTTTTTCCCTCCTCGTGTATATAAGGCCATAGCGCCTGCATTTTTCCACCTAGAGACCCAAGTGAGCCCTTATTTTTTGCGCAACTAATTGTACTTTGCTATGGCAGATGTAATTTTTGCCTAAAATGTGCCGGGAAACCAGAAAAAAATTCAAAGTGTGGTGAAATTCAAAAAAAAAACGCATTTCTTTTATTTGGGGGAAATGTGTTTTTACGCCATTCACCCTGGGGTAAAACGGACTTGTTATGCATGTTCCTCAAGTTGTTACGATTAAAACGATATGTAACATGTATAACTTATATTGTATCTGATGGCCTGTAAAAAATTCAAACCGTTGTTAACAAATATACGTCACTTAAAATGGCTCCATTCCCAGGCTTATAGCGCTTTTATCCTTTGGTCTATGGGTCTGTGTGAGGTGTCATTTTTTGCGCCATGATGTGATCTTTCGATCGGTACCTTGATTGCGCATATATGACTTTTTGATCGCTTTTTATTACAATTATTCTGGATTTGATGCGACAGAAATTGCGCAATTTTGCACTTTGGGATTTTTTTGCGCTGACGCCGTTTACCGTGCGAGATCAGGAATGTGATTAATTAATAGTTTGGGCGATTACGTACGCGGCGATAGCAAACATGTTTGTTTATTAATTAATTAATTTATTTTTATTTATAAAATGGGGAAAGGGGGGTGATTCAGACTTTTATTAGGGGAGGGGGTTTTGTGTTATTAAAAATACATTTTTCTTTTACTTTACACATATACTAGAAGCCCCCCTGGGGGACTTCTAGTATATGTACTCTGATCTCTCATAGAGATCCATGCAGTATAGTTATACTGCATGAATCCATGAGATCGGTGTTCTATTACTTTTGGCTGCTGCAGCCAAAATCAATAGAATGCCGAGCCGGGATCAGCGCCATTACGGAGCAGACCCCGGCCCGGGATGGATGCAGGGATCGCCCCCCCGCAATCGCGCCGCAGGGGGGCGATCCCCCCACTAGACCACCAGGTATGAATAAAAGCAAGTATTTAGAAGCAGCTGTCAACTTTGACAGCTGCTTCTAAGTACTTAATTAGCGGGCACGGTCCGATCGCGAGCCCGGGCTACACGCGGCACCCGGGATCGCGGCAGTTCAGAGGGTGGTCGCCGCGCGACCCCCCTCTGAACTCCCATAGCGGCACGAGGACGTTCAATAACGTCCTGGTGCAGCTATGGGTTAAACATAAGCACAAAGCGCAGTGTGGATCCAACCTAAGGTGTACTGCTGATTCTCCATTTCTCTTTTACCATCACCTCTTCCCACTCAGATCTGCAGCATGTCTTTCTGGAATGCCCTCCCCAAGTATAGGCCGCCTCTACTGCTATGTAACTTAGGGTAATATTACACGGAGCGATTTTTAACGATTAACGACTAACTATAAACGATCGCAAACAAGATTGTTTATCGTTAACCTGAAATTGTTCACCATATTACACAGAACGATGGTCGTTAGATACGATCGTAATTGCGATTGTTATTGCGTCCATTTATTCCTTCTGATCTGAGGAAAACAATGAACAATGTGCAATTAAACTGAACGATTAGTGAAAAAAATGCGGAACTTGAGCGAACGAACGTGGAATTACAGCGAACGATTAGCGAACGATTAACAATAATTTTAGGCTCAGATCTAAATCAACGATCAACCACATACGAACGATTTTTCGATCGCTGCCTGCAATTACACAGAGCTATTATCGTTTAAATTTGAATGATATAACGATTTTACGCACGATAATCGTCCCTTGTAATAGGGCCCTTACTGTCCTGTAAAACAGAACTGGACAAATAAGTGAGCATTACTTTCTCTCATTTGGATGTGCGGATTGTATTGTATTGTCTTTACAGTAAATGTAACTTATACCCTTTCCATACCATGCATTCAGACTGAGCTCTAAACCTATGAGAATAATGGACTCTAACTCACAGAAAATTCTTCTGTATATACACAGAAGGATCCTAATTGTAGAAGGCTTTTGTACTACAAGAGATACTGTAGATGAAATCATTGCTTTAATTTTCTTCAATGATTAAAGGTTTTCTTTGTGACTATGCTTTTCAAGTAGGCTTTTAGACATAGAACTCTTCGAACATCACAGCACAATTTCTGCTTTCATACAAGTGATTTTTAAAAAAACACAGATATTAGATAAATGTCGGCTGAACCAGCTCATTTTGGCCGGATGTGCTGACATCTAAAGCACAAGCAGCTCACAAATGACCTGATAACACAACAGGATAGCAAAAAAAAAAAAAGAAGAATCAGGCAGGTCAGATTTCAACAACTGATCCTTTATTTACAGGGAGATAACCTGCTGCTAGGGCAGTCTGCCTATTACTGGAGTTGCACTGAGAATGCATAAGGAATATAGGCATCTTAGGCATCTCTACACACCATTTTACAGGCTGCCTATAGACTGTCTACTTAGAAAGTCCATCATTGCTTTGGTTATTTGTACTTCAGCTGTATCACCTTTTATTATTCTTTTTCATCACTAGTTTGCAGACTTGCCTGCTGAAATGTTCCAAGCAACCCCTGCTGGTTCAAATGTCTGTACAGATCAATGTTCATCATTTATTACTTATCTTCCTGTTGACTTGCACTACTCGGAAACAAGAACAATGTGGTGATAATCTGCCAGTGTATCAAAACCAGTAGGGAATGCTAGGAACATCTGAGCCCACAAACCCGCAGAACAGAAAACAGACCTTCATGAAATATGATAAAACTCAAAAGGATAGTACAAACCACTAATACATCTTTTCATGTAAATTAATTGTATATACAACCTGTAAAATGATGTCCAATAAATGACATGCAAGCTCACTGATGGTGCTCACCTAGTAGACGTCAATCCAAATCCATACCGAGTACACCTGCTATCTAGACCCCACAGACCTGCCATGAGAGATGCCATGGAGGTAGGCAAGGCCTCTTTTAATACATTGATGGCTACCATCCGCAGAGCAGAGGACTGTAACACCAGGTCCTCATGTGATCCAGTGTCAGTGGTGTGTGCTGCAGTGAAGAGTGGTACATACACACACACACACACACACACACACTCCAAACAAGTTTTTATTTGTGGTCTTAATGGACTTAGGGGTCTGAAAGAGTTAGGAAGTCTTGTCTGAGATCTGACTAAGTTCAGGGGTCTGATTCTAAATTCGTTTTTTACACTAAAAACGGGTAATAAATGGGAAGTGTCCTATTTTACAATATTTTTGAAGCATTAACAAGCCAACATCTTTACTGCTGGTGTTCTTCCCTGACAGATGATGTTGGGGGATCGAAGGACCAGGCATGTTGGATTTTAACTGCCCAATCTTTTTATTCTCAGAAGACATGAGCATTTGAAGCAGCTAGGCATGCATGTGTATTTGGGGGGGATGCTCAGATAATAGAACTAAAAGATCATAGTCCCGCCTTACTCAGTGAACAGTCATTCTCTTCTTTGACATTTTGAGTGACATGCCACATAGACAGAAAATGCCTGCTCAGTACCGCATCTCTATAATGTCTATGCTGTCTGCAGAGAATGTCACCAGAAGAAGGGGATTGTGGCAGAGAAAAAGTGCTCATGAAAACAGGAGTGGTGGAGGAGCAAGCTAAGTAAGGGCCCTTTTACACAGAGCGATAATCGCTCAGTGTAATAGAGACAACGATCATCGGCTGAACTTTGGTTTAGGTTTGGACCCTTAGTCGTGTAATAGCCGACAGCAAACGACTGAAGATTGCCCAAACATCTGATACATTACCTCTCCCCGCTCCCAGTCTTCTGTCCTGTGATCTACAGATTCCTGGTCCCAACAGAGTCTCAGAAAGGGTTTGCTGCACCATTTCCTAATGGCTGCAAGTGCCGTTATTCTAGACACTGGAAGCCGTGACCCCTCCTTCAATTTCCAAGTGGGTTGCCGAAATGGACTTCCTTTATCGGATGGAATCACTGACTGCAGAGGAACACAAATGGGCACACAAAGTTGAGAAAATCTGGATCTTACAAAAGCGGGCCCCTTCTTTCCAGCTGGGTGACCTGATTTACAGTTACTGTAGCCAGCCTATAAAAGACCTAATTGTTCTAAGGACATGTAGCGCCTTCCTTTGCGAGGTGATTAGTCTCCTTTTTTTAGGCCAATTTTGCATTTCCTTCATTTTTCCTTTGTTTTCTTCTTTCCTCCTACCTATTTCTTGGTGGCCCTTTTCTACGAGGCTCAACAACTAGTTAAGCCCTATTTTGTGGATATATGCATCAACAATACCCCTGATCCTGCTGATGCTGATAAGGGAGTTACCAGGAAAATATGGACATTTCTGTTGGTCACGTATAATCATCACGCATTCACTTGATGGTGGCGTGGACTGGCTGGCTATAGGCCACTCTTGACGTTCTTATGTTTACATGCCTACTGTTTCCTTGTATTATGTGTGATGAATTTGCTATTTTTGTACACGCATTGTTTTTTTTTTTTTATTTCCCGGGGTTGTTTCCGGTGTGTAACCTATACACAAAGTTTAGAAAAATTTACAAAAAAAAAAAAGTTTTCCAAAAAAGTTGTGTTTAAAGGACAACTCCGGCGAAAAATTTTTGGGGCTTATTTAACACACATTACAAAGTTATATAACTTTGTAATGTGGTTAAATACCCGGTCTGGCCCCCTTCCCCCACTTTCCGACCCCCGACCCCCCACCCCGGAAGTTAAAGAATGTATACATTACCTATTACGGTCGTCACAGTCCTCTTCTCCCGGGCGGCATCTGGTGACGGGTGACGTCAGAGCTGGGGGGCGGTCCGGGTCTTCTTCCTCTTCGGCGTCTTCATTGAGAGTGAATGGGAGAGAAAAGGCTGGTGGTGCACATGCGCACCAGCAGCCTTTTCATTGGCTGGAGCGCATCACATGGCTTCCAGCTTGCTCAGCCCTGATTGGCTGAGCTTGCTGGAAGCCATGTGATGCGCTCCAGCCAATGAAAAGGCTGCCGGTGCGCAAGCGCACTGGCAGCCTTTTCTCTCTCATGGACCCGGAAGCAAGAGACATCGCTGAACGGCGGACGCAGGTGACGGTGAGGCGGACGGCGGGCGAATGGAGTGACGATCGTCACCGGAGGGATGGTGAGTATGGTGTCTATGTGTGTCTGTGTTTTTTGTTTTTTTTTTTTGGGGGGGGGGGGTCCCGCCGGAGTTTTCTTTTAAAGATAGCCTAAAATCCACACAAACTGACATTATTCCACATATAAAGTGAGAAGAAACAATGACACAAGAACAATGATATGAATAACAGACAGCATGACCTAGAAGTGCCAGATACATTTTTACCAACTCCATTTAAAATGCCCATTTTGTTTGGCTGCCACTTACCAGTTTATCAAAAGGTGAGGCTTTTAGCAAGTAAGCTGGATAGCAAACCAAGGGGATTGAAGCACACCACCACATGCTTCTATCTAATGATCGTGGACGTCTGAATGCCAAGCCCCCAACTAATCAAAACTTATAAAATGCCAGGACAAAAAAATGTGACAATAAGGCTCTAAAGCAGTGCTTTTCAAACTTTTTCCACTGGAGCCTCACCCAACAGACCAAGGCAATGCCTGGGCCTCACTATCTGTGGTGAAAGTCCATGTAAAAGCTGAAAATAATGCTTGAGCTAGCTTTCACCCATCTCCCAAGCTCTATAATGCTAATAAAGCAAGTACAAAATGTATTAGTAATGTTGCTAAAATGAAGATTTTTGCAAACAGCAAAAGGACTGTGCAGATCATAGTTACTTTTATGAAAACTGCCTCCCCAGCTGGGCCTCACTAACAACTAAGGGGCGCCTCACAGTTTGAGAAGCACTGCTCTAAAGCGTACTTGTCAAGGTTCAGTCCTCTAAATTTCCCTGCACAGATGCAGCTGCACAATGGCCATATGTATTAACTTCAAACAGCTTTTCACCAGTAATCAGTACACGAGAAAACGTAAAGACATCTCATTTTAATACCATGCTTTCCCTCTCAGGAAAACCATATCTCAGTAGAGGTATCACACAATCTAGATGCAAAAACAAGTGGCTACATACTATATAATTATTGGATTTCCATCCAGTCTTATGGTAAACAGTTGTTACTAATCCTAAACAGTCTGTGTTGCGGTTATTACTTTCCAGTACATATGGCACATTATGAAGCATAAGTAGTAGTACTTACTCTGCCCTGCTGCATTGAGCAGTCCACACATCCCACCAGCACATTTCCATGCTGGACTCCAGGAATTACTTGTAGTCTTTCAAAATCACTTCCCAAGATTACCACATCACACCCAGATGCATAAGCCTGCGGATTGAAGAACAGCAAAAGATTTATGTTTTATTATTATTATGACACTGACATTGCTGAAGTACAACAGACAATATAACACACTAGATATTTATCCGTAAGAGAGAATATGGGAGGATGTAACTTGTACATTCAGATATTGCTAAACACTGTATAATTATCCTGAGAGACTTGTAAGGGCAGCCTGGCATGGGATACAGAGGAGTGAATATTAAAAGGGAAACTATCAGCAGGTTTATCCAACCTGCTGACATCCCCCTGCAGCTGTGTACCTGATGTATGCGTGGCTGTGCTTTGTCTCTCTGTAGGTCTAGCTGCACTACTATTGTGCAGACTATCATCCCTACAGAGCATTGCATATAACTTCTACTTACTGAATATATATTTTCCCTTTAAAAGAATTACCCTTAACTCTACAAAGTAAATATGCAAATCTGCTTGTTATGAGCACTAGAGGCGTTTCTCAGCCCCATGGAGCACAAGTCCCCCCCATCATCACCTCCTTCAGAGCTCAGTGGGGCTGAGAAACCTCCCAAGTGTAGCACATTTCAAACAGAAAAAAAAACGGTGGGACCGACACAAACAAGAAGCACAGCCACGCAAAGATCAGCTCCAGAGCTGCAGAGGGATATCAGCTGATTAGTTTGCTTGAACCTACTGATAGTTAAAAACAAACTATCAGCAGCTTAGAAGTAACTAACCTGCTGATATGTCCCTATAGGGCACATGGCCCTGAGGATGAAGGCATGATTCTTCTAACCGGCTGATACATCACTATATGGCGGCACCGTATCTGCCGCCATCCTCTTCTTCAAAGCTTCCACTGATATGCCATGAGGACAGTAAATATCCACTCAGATGCTTTCTCTGCAGAGTAGGCATTTCCTGTCTGCAGCAGAAGACGAGCCAACTAACAGCTGGTCTAAACTATATACCTGGTACCACATATAGCAAACAGCCTAATGGCCCTATTCCACGGGTCGTTTTAGAGGAGCAAACGAGTGCTATTAGCGCTCGTTTGCTCCTCGTTCGCCGCTCGCTGCCGCCGCTATTCAACGCGGCTGCAGCGAGCGGGTGAGTGCGGGAGGGACGGCGGGGAGCTGCGGGGGGGCTGCTCGGAGGATCGCTGATCGTCCGGGCAGCCCATAGGATATAGCAGCGTCTGCTGCCGATGCTCCTATTCAACGGAGCGACGGCAGCAGATCGCTGCTATATCAGTCGCTTGTTTTTCAACATGTTGAAAAACAAGCGACTGCAACGATCAGCCGACATGAACGATTTCGGCTGATCGTTGCACTCTATTCCACGGAACGATTATCGTCCGTAGTGGTCGATATCGTCCGAAAACGAACGATAATCGTTCCGTGGAATAGGGCCATAAACCACTGGGATACATTTAACATATTTAGAGATTGTGCCAGAATTAGGGCCCTATTCCACCAGACGATTATCGTTCAGATTATCGTTAAATCGTTCAACTCTAAACGATAATCGTTCGGTTGAAATGCAGTTAACGATTAACGACCGAACGAGAAATCGCTGATCGCTTTATAAGACCTGGACCTATTTTTATCGTTGCTCGTTCACAAAACCTTCGTAAATCGTTCGCATTGAATAAGATGTTGTTCGGTCGTTCGCAATAGATACGAACGCAATAGCGAATAAATAGCGAAGAAGAAACGATCGCAATTACGATCATAAGTAACGATTATCGTTCCATGGAAATGAGTGAACGTTTTCAGGTCTTTCGCATTAGCGGTCGTTTGAGATCGTTAATCGTTAACGATTATGCAAACGATAATCGTCCGGTGGAATAGGGCCCTTAGACAGTACTGGGAAACTTTTCTTTTTTTTTTCTTTTAACCATTGAGCTACACAGGCCACACAGTCCAATCTGCTAGATGTAAAAAGGTTGTCTATCTACTAAGCTTTTGTAATTCAATTTAGTTCGGGCAAACAGGGGTCATAGAATTTACAGTATTTATCAGCCAGCTGTCTTTGAACTCCATGTTGTTCCATGCTGCTCTGCTCTGGGTGCCTGGAAAAGCTGCATCCAGTCCCTGGAAACTGGGAGAAGTTTGCCAAGACTGGATCAAGCTTTTCCAGGCACCTGGAGTGGTCCATAGACCAAACAGAAGATAAATCCTGACCTGTGAAATGAAGACTGTGCATTTGGGAAATGCTCCTTATCTCTACATATCTTCAATAACCAGAAAGAAACAGACTGGAGTAAATCTCCCTGTAACCGCTATAAATACAGTGCACAGCAATAAGGAAGTCTCTTGAGGATTCAGACGCTCACTGTATTACTAGGTATAAATCACTATTGCTCCCACTGATAGATAAGGAGAGGATAACAGTATTTTATGTGCCTCACTCCTTCTACCAGTTACTATACATGTACAGGGGAGATGTATGCAAACAGAGTACAGCAGAATCATGAAGAACAAGTAAAATAGTCAGTGCAGAGTATACAGCTACAGAAAGGTTGGCATCGCCTACGTGTGCAAATAAACAAAACATCTCCTACCATTCTGTGTCATGAAATGTTGACTAAACAGAAGCTGTGTATACGTGCAGCCACAGTAAAGGAGCCAGAACCAGTCCAGAGCGCTCCTGCGGGGATAAAACTGGGGACTGGCCTGTGGAGATGGGAACATTTTCTTACTATGAAAAGAGCCCTGTTATCCCCCAGGTTATCATTGTTACATATGCCGATCAGGTGTAACATTAAAACCACTGATGTTCATTCTCTTGTGACAATGCCACCTGTCACAGGCTGCCACATGTTAAACAGCAGCAAGTCACCTGTCAGTACTTGACTTTGCTGCTCTGGAAGCAGAGAAAATGGTTAACTATAGGGATCAGGGCAACAAGCGGTGATCACATAGGTCATGTAATGTGCTCCCAGAATGCAGTGAATAGTACCTACCAAAAGTGATTCAAGGACTTAAGGACAGGGTTGTGAGTGCTCTAGGTTTCAAGGGGTAGTTCAGCAAAAACAAACCAAAAAAAAACACCTTTAAATCAAATAGTGCCAGAGCTTTGTAATTTACTTCTATAAAAAAAATTATACAAGTCTTCCAGGACTCATCAGCTGCTGTATGTTCTGCGGGAAGTGGTATTTTTCCCAGTCTGAAGAGCAGGAGAGGTTTTCTATGGAGATTTGCTATTGGATAGAGATGTCAGCAGAGAGCACTGTGTCATACTGGAAAGGATACACCACTACCTACAGGACATACAGCAGCTGATAAGTATTGGAAGAATGGAGATCTTTAATAGAAGTAAATACAAACCCCTGGCACCAGTTGATTTGAAAGACTTTTTTTGTTGTTGAACTACCCTTTTAACAATGGCAAGAGGGTAGTCCATCTGGTCTAATCCCAGAGAAGGGCAAATGTGGCAACATCTGCAGAAAAAGCTAATGCTGGCTCTGATAGAAATGCCCAAATAGGTTGGGGTACCTATGCCAAGCCCTGTTCACCAGCAAAAGCACATACAATGTGAGTATCAGAACTACAGACGAGGTGGCCAGGACGGATTTTCTTTTGCATTACATTAATAGCTGTGTGCATGCATTACTTATCTGGAGAAAGTGATGGCACAAGGATTCCATATGGGAAGTAGGCAAGCTGGTGTAGGCAAAGGGCAATGTATTCTGCTACGAATGTTTAGGTCCCAACATTCATGTGGACGTTACTTTGACATTTATGAATTACCTAAACTCTGCAGCTTACAAAGTCCACCTCTTCATGGCAGTGGTCTCTTTCAGCAGGACAATGCCTTACTGCATGGGTGAACAGTCATGACGCTCCTATTGACAGGCCTGTCCTGGGAACTGGCGAGGAACATGACAGGGTGTTTAGGGTCCATTTACACAGAAAGATCATCTGACAGATTATCTGCCAAAGATTTGAAGCCAACGCCAGAAACAGACTATAAACAGAGATCAGGTCATAAAGGAAAGCCTGAGATTTCTCCTCTTTTCAAATCCATTCCTGGCTTTGGCTTTAAATCTTTGGCAGATAACGTGTCAGATAATCTTTCTGCGTAAGTGGACCCTAAAGGCCCTATTCCATGGAACTATAACTGGCCGTATTCGGCCGATAATCGTCCCGTGGAATAGAGGGCAACGATCAGCCGACATTGTTCATGTCAACTGATCGTTGTGTTGCTTGTTTTTCAAACATGTTGAAAGACAATGACTGATATAGCAGCGATTTGATGCCGCTGTCCCGTGGAATCGGAGCAGCAGCAGACTGCCACTATCCTCTATGGGCTGCCCGGACGATCTAGGGATCACCCGGGCAGTCCTCCTCACGCCTCCCCACCGCCCCACCAGTCACCCGCTCGCTGCAGACACGTGTAATAGTGGCGGCAGCGAGCAGGGAACGAGGAGCAGATGAGCGCTGACAGTGCACGTTTGCTCCTCTGCATCGCCCTGTGGAATAGGGGCCTAAGGCTGTGTCCCCAGTCCCCACGACGTACTGATAAGCACTAACAATTTGATGTTAATTTAATGTTAATGTCATTAATTCCAGCCGTTGTTTCACAGCAATGGTCGTTGTTAGCGCTTGTCTGTACATCGTGGGAACATAGCCTAAAGGGGGACTATCAGCAGGTTAGACAAATCTAACTATCTGATATGTCCCTATTTCACAGGAGATGCAAAGGATGAAGGTATGTCTCTTACCTTCATCCTCGGCACCATTCCTGAGCAGTTTTAATGTAATACCGTGTCCGTTCACCCCCAGTCGGCCTGCCCCTTCTAATGATTATCAGTGGAGAAACTGTGAGCTGTGCTGTAAAAATATGTCCGGAATTGGATGCTAATATTTTTGTGCCAGAAACCATTCAAAGGGTTTGGGGGAGTGCATTCTTTGAGGGGTGAGGGCAGATGCTGTAAATGTCTTGGATGACTGCTGTACAACACACATGTACGGTAGTTGGTTTCTCTCCCTAGCTGTAATTCTGCTGGGCCACAGAAGAAAATTACATAGCTCAGTATAAAGCACACACACTTCTATTATAATGATAATGTTATGAAAACCACCTGTGCTCCTGGTTCCAATTATTGCCGCAACAATCCCTCCATTGTGCCACCACAATCTCACAAATAAAAAAAAGAGGGGCTTTATAAAAGGAAAGGTTTCAGGAGAAATTGACCAAAATTTATGACTGCTTAAATGACTTTATAGCAATGCCTTTTAAAAAAATAAAATAAAATTTTATATATTATATATATGTGAGCATTAACAAAAAGGGCGCTTATGGCAGCTCATGCGTCCATCCAGTTCAGCTTACTACCGTGCAGTGTTGATTCAACGATAGCCAAACAGGGTACTACCAAAGCCTATATTAACTTGTGTACTGACCACAATTTTGGGGGGGGCAGCTTGTGCTGTACGTTAGGGGTTAACAAACAAGCCTGAAAGAAGGAGGTGGTAGAAAGTCCTTCATATTTGTGCAACAAGGCAGCGAGATGTACAGATGGTCACAGCTATTTTCTGACAATAGGCTTCTGTCAGTACACACTGTATACTGTACACAAAACTGAAGTCTCAAGCAGGACCTGGACTTCCTGTTCTAGTGAGTCAGGGTAGACGCTGCAGGATCCCTCAGCATGGAAGAATCTGCTCTTGTTCAGTCCTTCATTCTGTTATTTTCAGCTCTCATCTATTTTAAGCTTGTTATGGGTTTAAACAAATTGATTCCTTTAGGTTTTTTTTCCTGTTATAATGTGGTGAAATGTTAAAGGGGATCTGTTCTGTTAGGGCAGTTTTACCCATACTGCACTGCAGCGGATTTCACGCTATGAGTTCCGCAACGATTTCCTATGAATCTCCATTCTCTACATTCGGGAGCTGGAAAATGTAGCCCCTGCCCACTTAACCCACGGCTGCCGGGCTAATACATTGCCTGCCCGTGCTCCAGCTTGCTTGCTTCTCCTGCTCCCGGCTACCTGGTATCCCTCTCAGCCAATCAGCGCGCTGTCCAACCGCAGCCACTGATCAACTGAGCGGGAAGGCAGTGACCTGGGAGCCAGAGAGGCCGGCAAGAGCACGGGCCAGGTAATCAATTTGCTTATTAGCCCGGCAGATGCTGAGTTAAGTAGGCCGTGGCTAACAGTACAGAGTATCGCAGTGGATTTCGTTAGGGCACGCGCAGCATTAAATCAGCTGTGATATGGTACGTGTAAAACTGACCTAAGGGGAATTCCAGCTAAAGAATTAAAAGGTGTACATAAGAGCAATAACAGTTTTAAACTCAACTAAAAGTAAGTAAAAAATACTCCCCTAGCCAATTCCCACCGCTCTCAGTATGATGGCTCCTGGTCCAGGCTGCTTCCTTCTACCTGCAGCATATCCCCGCTAAGATAATGAATGGGGCTGGAGATCGCTTTGGCTGCGGTGCTGACTAAGCTAGGGAGAGGGGTCTCAACTAGAGATGAGCGAACTGGGTTCGGGTTCGAGTCCATCAGAACCCGAACAATCAGCATTTGATTAGCTGGGGCTGCTGAAGTTGGATAAAGCTCTAAGGTTGTCTGGAAAACATGGATACAGCCAATGACTATATCCATGATTTCCACATAGCCTTAGGGCTTTATCCAACTTCAGCAGCCACCGCTAATCAAATGCCGAAAGTTCGGGTTCGGATCGACTCGAGCATGCTCCAGGTTCGCTCATCTCTAGTCTCAACATTTGTGAAGCCTCACCATGGTGGTGCTGACCTTCAATAAAATACGTTTTTTACAGAAAGAAGCCACATGCATCTTTTATAAAAGATATATAAAAGGTATATTTCTAATGTGCAGCATCTAACCTTCTTGATCATGCCAAGGACAGCAAGTATAGAAAGGGGAGTGACAGCATCACTTTAATGGAGGGAAGGGGAAGAATTACCTTCCTACTGGTCAATAAGGGGAAAATTACCTACCTACTGGGAGAACCTACCTAATTGGCAGGGGAATTACCTAATGGAGGGGCTGCCTACACACCCACATTACCCTGCAATGAAAAGAACACTCACTACGCACATGTGGCCACCACAGCCAGAGCTCAATTACTTCCCCATGGGCCCGCAAACACAGCAATTTCCACTGCAAATCGACTCTGTTCTCTTCCCTGAATCGCTTGGGGTCTCAGCAGTCAGACTCCCAACTTACAGCTGTCTACAGAATAACAAAATAAGATGGCAAGTCCCAATTTGAAAAGGTATTTCCACAGGATAGGGAATAACAAGCTGATCGGTTGGGGTCTGTCCACTGGAATCCCTACCAACCACAAGACACAGTCTGAGTGCTCCATTGATTCTATATAAATCCTCCAAACAATGCTTAGGACGATGCCTTTAAAGGGCAGGTGTCACCTAAATTTTCTTTTACTAATTAGAGTCAGATATTAAAACATATTCTTTTATTCTAATCTGTTTTTATTTTCAGACCTTTTTGGTAGACATGTCACATGTCGCTGCAATGCTGTACCGATCACTTTACAGCAGCCTCCTCTTATCACTACAGACACAACAGGAAGTCTCAGCTTCGTTTTAGCCCCAGAGGTGAGAATGAAACTGCAAGATTTTAGGATTATTTTAGAAGATAGAAAAATAGAAAATGTAAAAAAAAAGTAATGAAAATTTTTTAAATAATTCATTTTATGATTAAACAATCCCTTTAAAACAGCTGATCGGCGGGGGTGTGGGACCCCGGCCTGACCCAGAATGATGGCCTATTCGGAAAGATGGATTACCCTTGTTAAAGCTAATTTGTATAAATATTCAGCTCGAAGCCTGCACAGTCCAACATTCTTCTTTGATACTAATTTATTATTATTTTTTTTACCGTTTTTAACTTCTTCCAGGAGCACCATTATTCCTTTTCTGGCAGAAAGTGAAGAATAATGTGCTGTAATAAGAATATTAGATTCCACTTTCAATAAGCAGCATTAAATCAATCTGAACAACATTTGTTCTAGCCCCACACCTCAGGATACTTCCAAGTAATTGCATTATAACAATTGTGGAAAGCAAATGTCAAACAAAATCCAGGAATCTATTCAGCGTCTGGGAGGTAAAGCCATTGCCTCTAGACAAATAGAAATTACCAAAAGGTGCAGTAAAGTGATATCTGGCAGCGGATGTTTCCTTCCAGGGTTTATAATGACTTTAGGCCCTTGGTTATGGAGTAATCTTACCATTGTAAATACATTACAAAATCTAACAGGAAGATTCAGATAAGATACCCATTATTCACAACCATTTTATTTTTTGGAGCGCTCGATTAAAACAGATTAGCATTTTATTTTATCATACAGCCCATTCCCTGACTGATTGTAGGTAACTTTCCATCACAACATCTTTCCACCCTGGCACAGAAGTCACATTGCAACTTCATGTCCCTATGTCAGCACTAGAGATGAGCAAATGTTACCCAAACCCAAACACTCAGCATCTAATTAGCAGTGGCTGAAGAAGTTGGATGCAGCCCCAGGGAGTCCTGGAAAACATGAACACAGCCATAGGCTGAAGGGTGTAGGGGGCCATATATAATGGCAAGCTTAAGTGCTAGATGGTTTTCATAGTGAAAGCACCCAACTTTTCAAAGTTCCTAATTTACATGCATTTAAAAATGCTAGTGGTCCCAAGATGGCGGCCAAAGTCGACAGTGATAACCTAAGCATACTGCATTACACGGCCGGGTCCCCGGCCAAGGGGGGACATGTGGAAGGGGGCCAGTTACCTAAATAACACACATTACAATGTTGTATAACTTTGTAACGTGTGTTACTTAGGGAAAAAGTGTCTTAGACCGCACTACCCCTTTAAGATGGGTACATTCTCCCTAAAAATCCAGGACGTTTGTTCACTATATCAATACATATATAGACAAGCAACTGGGACCAGCACTAAACATATTACCCAGGTTTCCCAAGGTCTTGATTTATATACACTTTATAATGGAGCCAAATTTAACAAAAGATTTTTTTTTTTTAAATCCCCATAAAAATATCATCCCTACAGTATATGTCATAAAAATTACAATATGAGTGATCCCACACATTGGACAGGGTAAGGCTGTCATCTATTCTGAACCACCGACAGAAGATGTCCCTTTTATTCAGAGAGAAAAGGTGCAGCAAGAGCAATCACACTGCGGCTTATCCCATTCCTCCTGAACTTGCCGAACGTTCCTGTGAGTGGGGAGGAAGGGTGACGAGCGGGAGATATAACTGACAGCTTCAGTGCACCATGCCACTCACCGCAGCTCATAGCTGGCACAGAGTGGTCCTCCACACCGGCTGCATTGATCCCTATGAACAACCATGATACTGCATAGAAGTTCTCTAGGAAGGTTATGAAATATGAATTAAAAATAAAATAAAAAAAAAGATAAAAAAAATATAAATAATCGTATCACAAAAGTTAAAATCATGCCCCCTCCTAATTTAAGCAAAAAAAAAAAAAAAATTTTTTTTTTTTTTTTTAAATGTAGTTAGTTAGTTAATACGGTTGAAAAAAGACACGTCCATCAAGTTCAACCAAGGGAATAAAAGTTATATTGATTTAATATTGTAATCATACTGACTTGAGGAACAGGTTAAAGACAATCCCCAACAACCCCCTGCCCCACCAACAGAATAAAAAATGCATTTTTTTGAAGTTTCACTGCGCAAATAATTTTGTATGCAGTTGGGCTGCAAATTTAATGGAAAAATTAAGTCTTATTAGAGTCGGGGGAAAAAAATGCAGTCACGTAGCCGTATAAACACTAGGAGAAAAAAGAAACAAAAAATGCAAAGACAAAAATTCACCTGCTACTTTAAGGGGTTAAGGCTGGGAACAGATAATTTTTTACCACAGATTCTTCTCAGGCAGACATGCTAATCCACTGCATCAACGCATGTTATACACAGATTTTGCTACAAATGTCACCCTATAGCTTGCAAAGCATGAAATGTTGCTATAAAAATCTGTTATTTCTGCAGTATAATCTGATTTCTATGCAAAATTTGGCTGGTACTGGAATTTAGTTCTAGTGATACGACCAGGGACTAGAAATTATCCAGCGGTGTTTAGTTATTTAGCCTGCTGATAGGGGGCATTCACACCTTCCATGC